>NW_007259798.1:393608-456646 GCF_000164805.1 Carlito syrichta
CAAGGTGCATGGTAGAATTTTGGTCCTTTTAAATTTGCTTATGCTTGATTTATGGCCAATTACATGGTCGATCTTAGAATACGTTCCATGCGGTGATGAGTAGAAAGTATATTCTGTGGTCTTTGGATGGAGTGTTCTGTAGGTATCAATTAAGTCCATTTGATCCAAAGTCACAGTGAGGTTCCGGATCTTCTTTCTGATTTTTTGTCCTGATGATCTGTCTAGGGTTGTGAGTGGGGTATTAAAGTCCCCAGTTATGATGGTGTTAGAGTCAATATCTTTCTTTAGTTTTCCTAGAAGTTGCTTTGTGAAAGTTGGTGCACCTATGTTGGGTGCATATATGTTTAGGATAGATATTTCTTGTTGATGGATTGAGCCTCTTATCATTATGTAGTGGCCTTCTGTATCTTTTTTGATTTTTAATAGCTTGAAGGGTATTTTGTCTGAAATTAAGATCGCTACTCCTCCTTTCTTTTGTATTCCGTTTGCCTGAAAGTTTGTTTCCCATCCTCTTACTTTGAGTCTGTGGGTGTCCTTCCTAGTGAGGTGAGTCTCTTGAAGGCAATAGATTGTTGCCTGATGATATTTTATCCATTTTGCCATTCTATGTCTTTTCAGTGGTGCATTTAGTCCATTCACATTTAGGGTAATAATTGAAATGCAAGAGTTGATCCCTGTCATACAGTTCTTACAGAGTTGTTCCTGTTTGTTTGTTGTCTTTCTTTGGGTTCTGGAGTTGGCTCATGTGTGTTTTTAAGCTTTTGCCTGTACTCTTGTGAAGAATGTTGGTGTTCTTTTTTCTTTTTCTTCTGTGTTCAGTACTTTCTTAAGTGTTTCTTGTAGAGGTGGTCTGGTGGCAGCGTAGGTTCTTAGGGATTGGATATCTGGAAAAGATTTCCATTCTCCCTCACTAATGAAGCTTAGTTTGGCTGGGTAGGTTATTCTTGGTTGAAATTGTTTACCTTTTAGAACTTTGTAGATAGGGCTCCAGGCTCTCCTAGCCTGAAGAGTTTCTGTGGATAAATCTGCTGCTATTCTAATTGGTCTTCCCTGGTAGGTAGTCTGGCCTTTTTCTCTTGCTGCCTTTAGGATTTTTTCTTTTATAGCTACTTTGTTTAGGTGAATTATTATGTGTCTGGGAGTTGGTTTTCTCATTTTTTGTCTTGCAGGGGTTCTCTGAATCTCTTGTGTTTGAATTTTTGCATTACTGATTAGATAAGGGAAGTTTTCTTGAATGATCTCATGGAAAGTTTGTTCTAGTGTGGTCTCTTTCTCTCTTTCTGGCTCAGGAAGTCCAATTATTCTTAGGTTAGGCCTCTTGAGGTATTCACTCATCCTTGAAGGTTTTGTTCTGTCTTTTTGAGCTTATTTTATGTGCTTTTAAGAGTTGGGGTTATTTCTATATTTTGGTCCTCAAGCTCTGAGATTCTTTCTTCTGCTTGACTAATTCTGCTTTCCATGCTTCTCAGTTTGTTATTTATTTCATTCACAGTATTCTTTATTACTGTTATCTCAGATATCAGCTCCTTCCTAGTTTTTTCTTGTGTCTCCTCAATTCTTTTTAATCTCTCCATTATTGTCTTGATATCTACATTTGTGGTTTGAGACCCTTCATTCTGGGGGCTCTTCATTGTTTGCATTCTGAAGTCAGTTTTCTCAGTGTCTGCCCTCCCAGGGGTCTGGGAGACACCCATACTCTTCTTTTGTTTTTTCTTCATTTGTGTAGATTTTTCTCTCTCTCCCCCTTTCCCTCCCCTCCTTTAATTCTGTTTTTGAGGGAAGGTGGGGTTGCTTTTATTTCTCTTCTGCAATATCCTGTTCTTCCTTATGAGGGTCTTCTGGCTTTGTTCACTTTTCAGGTTGGAGCTTAGGCTGCAATCTATACTTTTTGCAGTTTAGAGGTTTAATTGAGAAGGAAGCTGTGGTTCAGAATGCTGATTCTAGCATCCATGAACAGGCGTATGAGCACATTGGAACCTATTTCCCTCTGCCTTACAATCTGTCCATTCAGCAGTATGTAGTCTTTGTCCCTAGATTAGAAAGGGCAGTATAAAAGAGGAAAATAATGGAGGAGGGCGGTCAATAGGGGGTTAGAAAGAGAGAAGAACAAGAGGGAAAACAGATATACATACCAACTATCAGGTGAGAAAGAGACACAAGGCCGGGAAGAAGTGAAGAAAGACACGTAAGAAAGATTCCCTAAAGAGTACTGATAGGCAGCCGGGCTCGGTGGCTCAGCCTGTAATCCCGCACCTTTGGTAGGCTGAGGTGAGTGGATTGCCTGAGCCCACGTGTTCGAGACCTGCCTGGGTGGCAAGACCTCATCTCTACAATAAATAATAAAAAATTAGCCAGGTGTGGTAGCACACGCCTGTAATTCCAGCTACTCGGAAGGCTGAGGTGGAAGGAAGGATCACTGGAGCCCAGCAAGTCGAGGCTGCAGTGGCCAGGAACGGCCACTGCACTCCAGTCTGGGCGACAAAGTGAGACTCCAACTCAAAAAACAAACAAACAAACAAACAAACAAAAAAAGAGTACTGATAGGTTTGGAGAATCTCACAAGTTCACCTGTGCCATCGCCATCTTGTTCCCATCTCCAGGAGTTTTTTTTTTTAACAGAAAGATTGTTTAAGCTTTCTGAGCAGAATGTTTTATGAGGATTTATCTAGAAGCACTCAGCAAGATGTAATAATAACAACAATAGCAATATTCATAACTAATACTTAAGAGAGTTATGTTTCAAGCCCTGCTTTGAATATTTTACCTATATTATCTCATTTAATCCTTATAGCAATCATGTGAAATAGATATTATTATTATCTTTATTTTACAGATGAGAAAATAAAACTGAAAAGTGGTTAAATTATTACACACAGATTTGAATTCAGCTATTCAGCCTTGGAATTTTTTTAGTAGACAAAGGACACCTTAGAATATACTGAAATAGTAATGATACAAAGTGATAATGGCTTGAATGTATTATTTTTCCTAGTGAATTTATATACTATAGCAAAATAACCCTATCGTTTATTTAGAGACTTTGCTTTTAGTAGACAGGAGCTGTTAGTGTTACTCTAAGGCACTATGTCAGCATATCTACTGTGCTGACAGCCTGGTCACCACAGTTGTCCCCAGACATATTAAAAATACTTACAGCATCTGTCTTCTTAGTCTTTCAGTACCTGAGTTACATTCTAAGTGGCCATAGGAGAGTCACAGAGCACGTTCTTTGGTCATCACCAATAACTGATTTCTTAAGATGTAGAGGGTCATGAAGGTGTTGATTGCATTCTTTTGAAAGAAAGTTCAAACCACCCACTGGTTTTTCTTACCTTGTCCTCCCACTCCTTCTTTTGAGAATTTTTGTAGCAATTTTCCAAAGTCTCTGTAAATTAGGAATAAAAAAATGTGGTTTAAGAAGAAAGATATCTGTGAAGGAATAAGAGTAGTTATTTTCATTTCACTTTTCTCTTCTTCCCAAGACTTGGAATCAAAGGCACAGTTTCTTTCATCAGAATCTACAACCTAGTTGAGAAGACAAAAGTATCTGATCTGCAATGCCTAGGAATCCTTTCTGTGCTCTAGAAATCACTTCATTCTGGTATTAATGGGAACCAATAATTGAGTCAAAACTAAAAAAGGCTGAGAATGCAACAGGCTGACTAGAATAGATGCCCTGTTCATTAACTCAGGTGTAGATCAAACGAAGCAGCAGTCGGTGGACAAGTAACCAAGCCCAAGGCTGTAACTCAACAAATACTTATCGACCAGCATTGAATGGCTTAAAAAAGAATTTCATTACAGCGATTTATAGCATCTTCTAACTAACTGTTTTTGGACATCATCAAGTTGGAGGAACATCATCCCCTCCATCTCTAGCTCTGAGCTTTGGACTGCTTGAATTGACTTTAGTTTGGTCATCGTGTGCATTGATACATTTTGCACATATTAATTGCTATTTTCTTTTTATTCTGCCACTTCATTTGTTTGTCAGGGATTGTTAGAAGCTGACCTGATGTTTAGATTCCCTTAGTCTAGGAAATGATAGAATCTTACGTGAAGATAGAAAGGACATGGAATTCAGGGGAGATTGCAGAGTAGAAAGTCAAGAAGAAAACAATTTCAGTAAGCCATAAAGAAGAATTTGAACAAGTTCCCAAACTATGGAGGTGGAAATAGATATTGATAGGTAGTTTATTGGGCTAAGGAGGCCAGCAATCTGAGAGTAAAGAAATCAGTAAATACACTTTTGTCTATGGCTGACCTTTGTCTGACTGCTGTGCAGGGCAGGGGACAAGGTATGCTGGCAATTTTAAATAACTAGGGAAAGGGGAGTTGTTTCTTCTCAACTGATCCCCTCTCCTCATTTTACTCTATTTGGTATTATTCATTTGGTCTTTCTTATTTACTATATTGTTTATAATTAGTTATCCTTCATGCATACACATCTTGGTTTCCTACTCTATTGTAAGTCCCTAAAAGCCAGGAGTCTTGCCTAATTTTTTTTTTTTTGTATTCCACACAACTCATGAAGATGTGAAACCTTAAACATTTCAAGGTTTATACTTGTGATAGATTGATCAGGATAGATCATTAAGGACTCGCTGCTGTGAGCTGTTTCTAGCTGCTTTGAACAGATAGTAGTGGTTTTGCTCCCTTCATGTGGACAGGAACTAGTATGAGAATAGGAATGATCCCAGGAATGACTAGAAAGTGAGCCAATGGGCCTTGCACACTATATTATTGTCACCTTGGCTCACAGTTGTCCATCTGCAGAAGGGGACTGCATCTATTATTTAGACAGCACTGAGAAAGCATACTAGTACATACTAGTAAAGGGCCTCTTGGCCCATTACCATTATATCATAGTGAAATGTCTTCAAACATAAACCTATCTCATTAATAGGGTTTTTTTGTGACTACCCAAAATCTATTGAAAAATATCTCATTTTCTGATCAAACCAGAATTATAAAGTGAATAATTCAGGCTGACAAATTTTTTTATTTAGGATAAGTTTTTCAATTCATCTATTATTATGCTATTAACTAGATAACTCTTTATGTCTATAGAGATTTTGAGATCTTTACTAAATACTTCAGCCCATACTGATATCGTTCTAATCTGGTCTCATGTGATATATATTACTTGAACCTTTCACTTTGGCATTTAATTATATGTAATTGCAGCAATAGGGTATTTTTAACTTGTACATCATAGTAGATGGCAAGTACTGTATCTCGAGTTGATTACATCCCCAGAATAATATAGCACTAATTAAATACAATAAGTGCTCAATATATAGTTTTTGAATTAAAATAAATAGTAAACATGAAGTTGTGTGAGTCTTTACATTTGTTTTGAAGCCTTCAGTGGATTCATTGCCTTCTCCCATTATTTGATTACAAGCTTCTCAAGGGCTCGCTATCTGTTCAGAATATAATTTTTCTTAATTTCAAAGCAGTATGATCCAAATACTATTTGTTTAATAAATATTCATAGCCTATGATGACCATGAGTTTTGAGATGAGGGATTGTGTAGAAACAACAATTTAATGTAATACATATCTAAATAACACATTAAGCTAAAAAAATGGAATCTGAAGAGCTCAGGAAATGGTAATGGGTTGAGGGAATCTCTTACCAGCTGGCTGCCAATTCACAGGTATCAAGTCTTTACTTTCTAGAAACCAAGGCTCTGTTCTTTGCCACTATGAATGTGACTTTTTTAGAGGTGGGAAAAATGGGGAAATGAAGGTCAAAGAGTACACAAATTTTCAGTTAAAAGATTAACAATTTCTGGGGGTTCAATATATAGCATGGGTGTTGATGGATGTGTTATTAATTTGATTGTGATAATCACTCTACAGTGTATTTATATGTATCAGTAATAGGTAATTATCATTGTATATCTAAAAACTAAACACAAATAACTCAGAATTAAAAAGAAGAAAGAGATTTTATAAAAGATTACTTCCATGTATTTTGAGAGATACTTGACCGGTATCAAATGGATTTTTTATTTTTAAATAATGAAATTCAGTTGTCTTCCTAAACCTTTGTAGCATAATAAAAAGTTATCCATAGAAACAAAATAATAGCAACAACAAAACTTCTTTACATTATAAAAAGAAGGCTTTTGTCTAACTTCTAGCTGAGGAATGTGTGTTTTCCAAGTAGAGGTGGGGCAAGCCACAGCCATCTTTTTGTAAATTTCTGTTTTTATTTTTTTCATCTTTATTTTAGATTCAGGGGGTGCACATGTATGTTACATGGTCATATTGTATAGTAGCATGGATTGGGTCTCGGGTGGCCCATTTCCCAGATAGTGAACCCTGTACCTCATAGGTAATTTCTGATCCCTATCCCCTCCCTTATATTCCCCCTTATTGGTGTTTCCAGTGTCTATTATTTCCATCTCTGTGATATTTTTGCTTCCACATATGAGTGATAACTTGCAGTGTTTTGTTTTCAGTTTCTGAATCCATTTACTTAGGAATGATGATCTCCAGTTCTATCCATGTTGCTGCAAAGGGCATTATTTCTTTCTGTTTTTATGGCGTAGCCATCTTTTAAAGGTAACTTCTTAAATATCACCACCAAATTGGTTATAATTTCTCTAAACCCAGTTAGCATTTCTGTGAAACCCTAAAATACAATACAAATATGTACATTATGCATTTCCACTTATTGACAAATTATTCTTAAATAACATGTATGAAAGTCCTAAAGAAAGAGTCACTGTGACATCTTTCTTCTTTTACCTAGGATAAAGTGTGTGCTCAATAAATGTTAATACATTAATGACTGCCTTGGACACTAATGTTTGGTTTCAGCAGAAATCACTATTGGCAGTACAGTGCTAATAAAAATAGTAGTCTTCTGTTCTTTAATTTCTAGTTAGTTTCCTTATGCAGTTGTAGACTCCTTGGCTAGCTTTCTCTCTCCTCCTCAAGTGTTTAAAGCAAACTGATTATTCTTGAAATCCAAATTTCTCTGCATCTCCTAGACGAGGTTCAGTAAGTTCAGTGCTAGGGTATCAGGGCCCAGATCCTCCCAAATATGGCCATTGTGTCTCTCAATTTCCTTAGAGTGAAGGCCTGTGACTCCTTAAATCTGTCAACCTGATGCTTTTTAGCAACATTGATGAAAGTCACAGAACAACAATGACAAGTTCCTAAAATAGATTCACAGGGTTTGTGGTGGCTAAGAGTTGGATTTGCTAAAAATAAAGTTGCTTCTGCTCCTTCCATCATCTTTTTTTCCTGATAGACTATAATTAAAGTCCACATCTGAAATTCTTATTGAGCAGCAAAGTCCCATGAGTGATTGGCATCTGGCATCCAAAAATATTCTGCAAAGAACAGTGCTCGCAGTGGCACTCTGACAGGCTTGGCTCACTTTCCATGCTTCTGGCTTCCTGATGAGTGTAAAACCAATGGATGAACAGGAAGATTGTTTCAGCCTGATCTCAATCAATCAGTTGGGCCTTCCATCAATGACTTGAAGCCATTTTCTATGCCCACCCCCTCTTACCCCACACTGGTACACAAGAGGAGCAGAGTGATAGGGGAAAAAAACCAGCCTCACTAATTGGAACATTTTTTGCCTCCACCAGTGCTAGGAAAGAGGGACCCAGCTTGGTTGGAAAAAGGTGCTTCCCTGATGAGACAAAGAATTGCACTTGCCCACTGGTCCAAATAGCATTTGTTTTTGCTTAGATTCTACCCTATTAGAGGACTTTTATTTGAACCCAAGATTTGTGGTCTCCCTGTAATGGAGAGATGAATTTAGAGATGGGGTGGGAGAAGCCCTCCCCATCATTTTGTTTTTAATGCTCGTGTCATTTACATGAGGACTAGACAATGTGTGATTGCACATGTGTTATTCCTCATAGTACTCTAAGGGAGAAGCTGTTGGACAATGAGAGGCGTTTTTTTCATTTGAGCAGTCAAATAAACCTAATCGTATGAATATACAATGAGATAAAACACCAGTCTTGCAATGAAAGGTCTTATGATTTTAAGTAGCCTTGTGCTAAACTCTTATCATAATTGTAATTAGAAAGAGCAGGCCAGATTCCTGCTGCTCTTGCTCACATTTGACATGTGAACAGTATGAGGTTAGACACCTGAGCTGAGTTCTTGATTTGCTTCAGCGTAAAGTTGCTGTTTGCTATGTGGTAAGTCAAGAGATCACATAAAAGTAATGCTAACTTTGCTTAAAAACAGGCATATTATAGTTCTATAGTTGCTAGAGACAGCCAGTTATTTAACCTTTGGGTGTACAAAATGGTTAGTGTGCATTACATTAAATAATAATAATAAAAATAGAGTGGCCTGACAAAGAATACCCAGGGAAACAAAAAGTACGTGCTTTATCTGATGGGATGGGGGCTAGTGGCATGAATTTCTGCAATTAATGAAGCATTTTTCTCAGGTCTTGCTTTATCATCACTTGCATGAAAACAGGAGAAATAAAACAACATTCCTGTTGGGGAATGAGGCATGAGGATGACTGCAGAAAGAGAGTGGAATGCCAGTTAGAGATATTTCCTGCAGAAGGAATGGATGGCCCAATACATATTGATAATTTGTTTTAATACTTCAACTGTCTTTTGGTGAGTTTTCAATAGCCTTTGAAGATATTATAGATGGCAATACTTGACACAAATCCCAAAAGCAGTTACTTGCTTGTTATGTGAAGCCCAGTTCTCTATCTTTAGAATACTAGAAAGATGAACATTGTAGCTGGAGTCATTTTCCTCACTGGAGATACTTCGAGCAAAGGAAATTAAGCATGGACAAAATATCCCACAGTTAATTGTGGAAGATCCAGAAGCTTGGAATTTTGAACCCTTGAACATAATTCAAACACACTTTATGGGTTGACCAGTCATTAAAATTATGGCCTTGAATGTAATATGAGAAAGAAGCAAGGTTTCACTCACTTTGCATTAGCACCATGAGATGCCACCATTAAGTCCACTTGGGGCAGTGATGTGTTGAAACCAGCTTGCTTTTGTCTTAGAATCTTAGCTCATGAGAGCCGACTTAAAAATTTTCAATACTTTTGGTAGCTGGTTGATGTCATATTAGAAACTTGAAATCAGCCATGGTGGAGAAATGTTAAATAAGACTAATGCATGGAATGAAAAATACAGTGTTTGTTTGTGAAAGTGTGCTAGGCTAACATTATATTCCAAATGCTTGTTCAATATGTAAGTTCTTAGTGAATTCCACTCGTTTAACAGATGCTTATAAAAATGGCACCATTTATTAGGGACCTAATAGAACAATGCTATTATTGTAGAGATGAGCACTGATCTGGAGAAGAAGAGAAATGATTTCTGTTCTTCATGCTGAAGAAAGAACTGCTTAAAGGAATTCCAAAGACAAATTTCCTAAAATGGAAAGTTCAAATCCGTCCCTGGATGGCTCTTGGTGTCTTTGTCAATTGGAATGATATTTACAGAATGAATCTATTTTAAGACTGCCAGGAGAGACAAGATTGTAAGATATCCTAAAGCAGAAAAAATTACCCTTAGTAAAGATAGTGGTATATTTAGGGGTGGGCTGGAATTGGCACGTGCTGGTTTAAGTGGCTGAATGTGCACATCTCTTCTCTTGGGCTCTATAATATCTATCACTTTGGAAGCTCAGTATCAGCCATGATGGGACAATTTACACCATGGGACAATTTACACCATGGAAACTGATACCACAAATCATATTTTGGTGGTTTTTGTTTTTTGTTTTTTGCTTTGTTTTGTTTTTTGTTTCCCTACAGAAAAATGGTTGCTAAACATTTACCAGAACATCACTGGATATTATAGTGTCCTAATATTAGAACTGCAGACAATAGCAGACATGTTATTTAGGTTTCTTTCTCTTGAAATTATTCTTAAATATTATTAAAGCTAAATATATAATTATGAATTAGTGACAAGACAATGATAGACCTACAAAGTGAAGCCCTTATAGAAAAATGAAATAATTCTTCCACCTAGATACAAGGGGATCTATTGAAATAAGTAGTTAGAAACAAAATTCAAATGATTGGACTGCTATTTATTCATCCATTATCTAATTTATTTTACTCAAGACCTACACTATATCCGCAAATATTATAGATGCTTTAGGGAACACAGAAGTTAGAATCTAACTAAAGAGACGAATGCCAAACAAGATACCAAGGGAAAACACAGTAGGTATAGTAAAAACTACATAAATAAATAAATAGGTGAGTAGGTGATAGGTAGAATTAACAGACAGGGGCTACAGTGAAGGTTGAACTAGAGCAGAATTTTAAAGGAAGGACAGTGTTTGGATAATGTTTGGAGCATGGAGAGGTGATAGCAGACATGGTCTAGGGGCATGTAAGCATAGTCTACAGAAAAGAACGTTGACCATGTAACATTTGTTAACTGACTTTCCTGGCAAGAATGGAGGGGGCAGTCAAAAAATATGGCAGAGTGTGTTATAGAAAAAGAAAGGAAGGAAGAAAGAAAGGAAGACTTGAGGGAGGTAGAGGGGGAGGGGGTGAGAGGGTGGGTAAAAATGAAGCAAAGGAAACACAACAGAAAAGAATCAATTACTTGACGTGGAGCATTATGTGTATCAACCCTCATGTGTAGCACATCAGGGAGTTACCAAAACATCACTGGGAGCAGATATTATCCTCATCTCACAGATGAGTCAACCAAGACTGAGCACAATGAACTCTCTAAAAATTGCTCTTACCAAGGGTGTAGTGTGGTGTTCAGTCCAGCTCCTCTGACTCTTGATCCAGAGCTCTTGCCAAAACACCGCACTTGATTTCTTGAAAAATTCCAGCAGTTTCCCTTAACCACTATTTTATTGAAATGTCGATAGGAGAGGGGAAAGTATCACACGTGAGAATGCTGGGGATTGAAGCGGCTGTACCCCAGGCAACTAAATATTTTATGAATGGCTCGGTTGAATATGGAAAGAACCTTCTATGTTTGGGTAAAGGTCAAGGTTGTCAAAAGGGCACGAATCCATATCTAGCTGAAAAGACACCAAAGAGAGAATAGATATATGTTAAAAAGGGAAAGAGGCTACAGTCATTGAAATGGAAGGAGACGGAAGATTCAACTAAAAAGAAATACTAAATCCTGATTATTGATTGCAAACTGTACCTCTAAATCTTTCCCACATGGTAGAACTACTACTGAAAGTTAGCTCACTAGGGATCCAAAGATACTTTTGACAGAACTACAAAATCCCCTGGTAAAGATAAATGGGGTATAATTTAAGTAGTCCCAAACTTTTCTGCAAGCTTCAAGATCACTGTACATTGTTGGAGCTGTTCATAATGGCCTGGACTGTATCCCAAAAACACCAGTGGGAAAGACTCAAACCGACTGGCCAGGCTAGAAAAAGGAAATGAAGCCATTTGGACTTGACCAAGGCTATGAATTGTCTGACAGTTTGCAATTTATAATTTTTTTTTAGTCCTTTTAACATTCTTTATCTGTCTTTATTTGCTCAACAACCCTTTGCTCAAGTTCACGCTCAGCTTACCACATTCGGTGAAGCACACAGCGGTGGTCAGGGGAATTTAATCTAGAAATCATCCTGACTTGTCTTCGCAATGTATTTTAGCTTCCAGGGCTGTGCCAGGAGGATGCATAAGCAAGAGCCTTGTCTAGGTCAGGTGGCCCAAGAGCCCTGCCAGCATCCCTAACAATGCCTTTTAGGCAGTGCTGTCAAGCAGACTCCCATCTCCTTAACTGACAGCAATGGGCATTTTAATAAAATGAGGTTCTGGTTGTTTTGAAGCATGAAGCTGCGTAAAAGGAGAATCTGATCAGCTTTCGCCATGGCTTTCATAATTGTGAATCCTTCCATCTGACTGCCAGTAATTCACCTTTCCAGACATTCAGAATAGATCATCCTCACTTCGGAGCTGTCTCCAACGCATTGCTCGGGACTCTTTCAACCTGCCTTGTAGCTTTCAGGTGCTAAGATGGCAGGCGTCCAGTCTCTCTGAAGAGAAAGCCTTCACTGTTCATTGTGCCACTGTATCTTCCAACCCCTTTTGTTATATCTCGGAAACCTATTTGCTTTTTAACTGCTGCCACATACTGGGAAAACATCTTTATTGAGTAGTCCTCAATGCTGTGGCTTGAGTCCTTTTCATCAGGGGGCCTGTGAGTCCTAGCTGAGATTAAAAGTCAGAATGTTTCTGTTCATTTATGTCAAACGAATTTGAATGATATTGGTCCTTGTGCTGCTTTGTCGCTAAAATTTTTCTGGAATTGTTACCACCTTCCCAGAAGGCAACGCAACATTGTTAAATGTTTCCAAATTAGAATTTCTTCTTGCTCTAGATACATATATCATATTAGCCATAGTCTACAAGAGGGTCTTTTCCAATATAACAAAGGAATCCTAAGTCAAACATGTCACAAGAATGGATACTTGTCCACAATGCAAGAAAACCTCTGTAATCTCTCTCCCATATTGCCTAAAATCTCCCTTTCTCTTCAATGTATAGGAGAACTTGATTTCTACCAACTAGAGCTTAATTTGGATTCTAAACATATTCTGTGATTCAACATGTATATATTTTAAGCATACTTTTTTAAAGGATGCATAATCCTGGTAAGTTCGAGAAGATATTAATCATTTATAGCTTGTATAAATTTATTTAATTACATTGCTCTCTTCCTGATGTACAACAGAAACTGGTTACACTGATAAATGCAGCTAATAATCTTCATTATTATAATACACTTTTGTATCCTTTGATGAACATCTCCTCATAAGTGTCCTCAACACACATATACACACAACAGTGGCTATGTGTGGTGATGGACGTGTTGATTAATTTGATCATAATAATCATTACACAATGTGTATGTGTATCAAGTCATTACATTGTACACCTTGAATATCAGACAAGATTAGGCACATTTAGGGTGGTATGGCTATAGACTCACCTTGAATATATATTTATCAATTATGTCTCAGGAAAGCTGGAAAAAAATCACATGGGGTAAGGGCAAAAGGAAATTAGGAAGAAAGCAAAAAGTAATTTTGAGCAAGTTACTCTCTGAGGAAGACAAAGAAAGAAGTATTATGCTCTATCCAAAGGACTATGAAGATGTAGTAAAACATGGTGGTGAGTTTTCCAAATGAAGGGAGACGTGTGGCAATAGAGGAAGTCATTCCAAATTAACTTTTGAAATCTCTGGATTGGGAGGAGGACTATAAACATTCAGGATACCCCAATTTAATGGATGCAATTAAATTAGTTTAACCCCTTGGAAACTACTTCTAGGGGAACATTGCTAGCTTGGGACATGGAGTGCTCAGTCCTTTTCACCTCCTTCCTCTCCCTGGGTACCACCTTCTCCAGCATCAAACTTGTGTCTGTTTTTGAATGCTGTTTTCTACTTTCTCCAGCTACCTGCTCAGAAAGGAAGCAGGTCCTGTCCTCACAGAATATCTATTATGTTGCAAAAATGACATATTAACATATTTGGTACCAACAGAGTGCTCTGAGGAATCAAACAGGGAAGTAATCTTTGCTCAATTGAAATTACTGGAAGATTTCACAGGAAAGGTGAGCCTGTGTCACTTTATTTGTAGAGTGGCAACTACATCTATGTTCTCCTTCTGAACTTAAACCATTTAAGAGTTGATATCATACTTTATGTTTTTTTAATTAAATTCTTAGAACAACAACTTGCACAGTATAGTGATAAGAGCTAATATTTATTGAGTGACTGCTGTATGCCAGATATGTGACTGAATGTGTTATGGGAATTACCTCATTTAATCCTCATGATAGCTCTATGACGTACTTGCTGTTATTATTTCCATTTGGCACATGTGAACAGTGAGGTTTTGCATAGTTAGATGGCCTCCCAAAGTTGTTATTCCCCAAGTTTGAAGATCAGAATTAAATTCTGGTTTGTCTAATCATGAATATCTGCTGGAATTGTGAAGAAAATAATTATATAAGTTCCTTAGACTGAATCTGTGTGAGAAACCAGAAATTCACGAAGTTCTGGATTTATAGGATTATGTTGAAGCCTTCTCTCTAGAATCTGGCTCCACTCCACCTATTCAATGTACTTCCCTTTCTCCAAGTAGAGGTGCTCTCAGCTTGTCCAGCTGACCTTGCCCTGCTTTCTATAGGCTTTATTATTTTCCCTTGCCCATCTATCTCCAGGGTCTTCCTGGGGATGTCCATGAGGGCTTAGGTTGAGGGTCTGACTGTTCTGGGGGTACAGTAAGTGTGCCAACTCTTACTACCTGCCTAACTTTATGCAACATATTCTAACCTGATTTGTAAGTGACAATAGTGATAGTATCTGTTTCACAGGTATAATGTGAGGATTAAAAGATAAAAGGCACAATGTCTGGGATATCCAATGTATTCAGTAAATATTATTTTCATATCAGTGCATATTATTATTATTGTTGTGGTTGTGTTTATGTCAGACCACCATCATTACTTTCTTCTCTGAACTTACTCAAAGAGAGTACCCTAGTAGCAATTATGCTTAACATGTGTGCTATTTTATTTCAACTACTAGTGACATAGATTTTCTTGATGACAAGGAATAATTGTATATACAATGTCTAGGGATATAAAATTCCTATCCTCATTTTATTTGTAATGAGAATGTGCCGAAAAACAGTGCTTTAGTGCCTCACTAAGAGTGTGTTGTTTTCAGGTCTTGAAACAGCTATCTGTAGACAGTCAATATATATGACACTCATCAGATGCCAAAGGGAAAATCAGTCTTATCCTGGGATTAAACTCACTTCTTCTGTGTGATGGTTGGTGTCAACGTCTTGATGCCTGACTTCCTGGATTCAATATAGATATTTGCTTTAACCATAAGGCCTGCGGATTCTATCATACCTTTGAACTTGAATTATGGCTTCCAGACTTTTAACTTGCTCATGATAACATATCCCAGATGCTTAGATGCAAACTTGCACAGGGTTGTACTCACTTTGAGAAAATCTAGGAGCATGTAGTGAAAGAAGAACTCTGCGCCTTGTATTCAAGTATTTTTCTTTTGTGTGTTATTGTTGATGTTTTTAATAGTATGTGTTTATTTTCAAGGAATTTCTACTTAGATTATGTTAAAAAAACATGCCTTTCTGCAACAAATTTAATCTCTATCTTAGCTTCTTGCCTTTGACAACTTGAAGCAATCACTTTGACTGAATACTCTGACCTGAGCACCTGGTAAACTGTTATCTCAGACCAAAAAGAGGGGAGGATGCCAGAAATTGCATCTTTTGAAAAATCCCCTTCTTTCATTCCCCGGGATCTACATCCCAAACCTCAGAAATAGGGGAATCATTGTGGAAATTTATAAATGTTGTTGGCAGAGGAGCTAATGAGGATATATAATTAATCTGACACTCCAATAAACATTGGAAACTACAAAATCTGTTGCAGGTATGTGCAAAGCATGTGTTTAAGATGTCTATTTACCCAAATTTCATACTGGTTTCATCTGCTGCAAGTGAAACTGTGTCCTCGGATAGAGGAAATATATATATATATATATATATATATATATATATTCTTTTTTTTTTTCTTTTCTTTTCTTTTTTTTTAGAGTTGGAGTCTCACTGTCGCCCAGACTGGAGTGCAGTGGCCGCTCCTGGCCACCGCAGCCTCGACCTGCTGGGCTCCGGCGATCCTTCCGCCTCAGCCTTCTGAGTAGCAGGAATTACAGGCATGCGCTACCACACCCAGCTGATTTTTTGATTTATTGTAGGGATGAGGTCTCGCTGCCCAGGCGGGTCTCGAACCTGCAGGCTCAGGCAATCCACTCACCTCAGCCTCCCAAAGGTGAGGGATTACAGGCTGAACCACCGAGCCGGGCTTGATAGAGGAGATATTAAAATAACCTGATTACCTTTCTGCATTCCAGTATAGTAGAGAGAATTAAGCATCACTAAACTGAGTTTTTAAAAGATATTGATGAGGGAAACTAGAGATAAAATACATCTGAGGCAATTCAGGGAATTCAAAGTAAAAAAATTACTTTGGGTGGAAGAGAACAGAGATTATATTTAAACACACATACCAAAGCATAATTGCCAAAGTCTTTGTTAAGACCTAGCAGGGCAAGATTTATGAATGAAAGGACATAATCTGTTCTTAAGGTAGTTTAATAACTTCAAAATGTCTATAACTGAAGAAATCAGTAAAACTGGAGTGACAAGAATGGTGGAGAGTGTTTGAACTAAAATAAGAGGAGTTAGACACAGAATCAGTGGTGTAGCTGGAGTACAAAACTCATGCAAATTAAAAAATAGACAATACTTTTCAAATACATGTCATAAAATATCTATATTAGGGATAAGATGCACATATATATGGAATAGCTCATTTTTCTTAAAGTGGAAGCCACATACTTAATGCAACATGCTAGCCATTTAATTTTTATCAGATGCTAAAGTACACTGATATTCTGTACTATCTTGAATTTTAAAGAATATAACAAGAGGCTGGGAATTGTGGCTCATGCCTGTAATCCCAGCACTTTGGGAGATTGAGATAGGAGGTTCCCTTGAGTCCAGGAGTTCCAGACCAGTTTAGGTAACACAGCAAGACCCCATTTCTCAAAAAATTAAAAAATTAGCTGGGAGTGGTGGTATGTACTTGTAATCCCAGCTACTCAGGAGGCTAAGGCGGAAGGACCGCCTGAACCCAGGAGGTCAAGGATGTGGTGAGTCATGGTAGTGTCATTGCATTCCAGCCTGGGCAACAGAGTGAGACTCTGACTCAAAAAAAAAAAAAAAGTGACCAGCACATTTGGACAAAGTGATCACAGCAACCCAGGATTCCTTATAAAGAGGAAAGAAAAACAATTAAAAACTAAGAGGGCCCAGGGTGGCAGGTCAAAAAGAAGGTTAAGTGTATCAGGATCACCTGGAGGGAATTGTAAACCACATATACATGTTTCATGCCTCACTGACAATGCATCTAAATTTCTAGGGTGTCAAAGTGTGGTGAAGGACACTGGGAGCAGGGTTTTTCTCTCAGAGATTCCACAATGCCAGATCTTTCTCTGTCACTGACTGGACCCACTGGATTCCTGTACAACCAAAGGAAACAAGATAAATAATGCCAGCAAGAAGTTTTATCAGACTGATTGGGCGTACAAGTTGGAGTGACTCATTTTTTGGACTGTAAAAACCTTGGACTTTTTGTTTTAACCATTCAGTAGAGAAGGGAGCCTCAAGACTGAAATACTGAATTTCTTACTCTGCAGGCATATTGGGGTTCTAGCCAGTTCTCTCTATTTGACCATATTTGCAATATGATTTTTTTGAGCTATATATGCCAGTTACAAAATAAATGTGACCCGGTAGAAGAAGAGATAATTTGGACAGGTTTGGCATGTAAGGATTGCTGGTGGGGTTTCTAGACAGAAATGACATTGGACAATATTACCAGGCAAGAGAGTCAAGGACAAAGATCCAGGAAGAATAGCTGCAGCTGTTGTTGCTGGTGGTAGAATATCAAAAACATGAGGGAGAAGAGTCAAAGAGATGGAGAAATAATAAAGTATAGAGGAATCTCTTTATACTACGAACTAAACAAACACTATTAGATAGGCATTGAGGGAGCTGTGTGGCCAATGAGTAGATGAGGAAGACAGAAAAATAAAGGTAAGATTATGCATTCTGAGCATAAAGAATTCTTTAATAAAACATGCAACTATGAAGGTTTTAAAATAAGATAAAGCATAAGATTAAATGGATGAAAGGAAGAAGGAACACATGCCTAAGAACAAATGCAAAAGAGAACCATGAAATTATTATATTAAAAAAGAAGATTTCAAGAGAACTAAATCCTAGGCTAAACTGAGGCTCACAAAAGAAATATTTTTAAAATAGTATAAAGTATTTTTAAAGCTATATACAAGTCAAGAATACAAAAGAGCTTGTATAAGATGTGGGGACAAAAAATAAAAAGGTAGTAGATAATGAAGAGGAGAACAACTTTTGCTCAGTTTTTATTTTACTTTTGCATTTTCTGACCTCCAGAATGAATCTGTCCTGCAGAATTTTCTGACCTTCAGCATGAATCACCCCTTAGACTGTAGTCTCAAGTGCAGTGACATAGCCACTCTTCTTGTTTTGTTGATCAACACTTTAATCATTTTTTGACTCCACAGATTTTTTTTATAATTAGAAATGTATAGTTGTATCATTCTTTCTGCAAATATTCAGTATCTTTGGTGTATATTTCTTTAGATCCTTCAGAGATCAAAGTCAGTATATTGATATAGCTCAAGGTCACCAACTCTGCAATAGCTTGAGTATTTCTTTAACCTTTATGAATATGTATCACACTCATTTTGGGCTTAATTTTTCTTTCTTTTCTTTTTTACATTTAAGAAGTAAAACCTTAGGAAAGAAATAACCCTGAGTTCCTTATTTTAGTCTGAATGTGATCTGAAGGTAGTTAACCTTGGGAGGGAGGTAGAAATGAAGACAAACTTTCCTTCTGGCCTTCTGATGCTTCTGTGTGAATTGATGGATCCCTCAAGGATGAATGCGACACCATGACAAGTGTGGAGGGAAAAGTTATGCTGAAGCTGACATTCACAGGGTGTATTAATTATAAGTATCCATCTCCCTAGTGATCATGTACTTTTTTTTCTCCAGGAAGCAAACTGACCAAGAATTTTACTTTTGATGGAGATGAAGAATGTTTGGAGTTCTTGTTAAGTTTCAGTACCTTTAAGTTAAAGTCATCTTCACATTAACTTTAGAGATCTGCATATCTCAAACTTATGGATAAAAAGAGTAGGGGTGGGAAATGTGCACTTCCTTTTCTCATGAAACTGCAAAGAAATTGAGGTGAACCCAACATTCAATTAATTTGAATGGATAAAATTGAGTTTTATTTTGGAGGTGGAAGGGGAAATAATTTTTTAGGATATAATCAGGATTTATCTATTAGA
This sequence comes from Carlito syrichta, assembly GCF_000164805.1. Classification (NCBI taxonomy): domain Eukaryota; kingdom Metazoa; phylum Chordata; class Mammalia; order Primates; family Tarsiidae; genus Carlito; species Carlito syrichta. The sequence continues at coordinate 412,589 of NW_007259798.1, forward strand.
AAACTAGAAGGGTGGTGTTTCTTTGTTGAGGTCTAGGAAGCCAAATATATTCAAGATTGTAATGTCAAAGAGAGAAAGGAGTTGGCAGGAAGTAGTCATTATCATCTCTGTAAGGTGAAGCTTCAGAAAGGGATGGTGGGTTTGTGAACACCACTGACTCAGTAAGATCACTCTGCTGCAGATCTCAAAACTGTGGTCAGCTGCCTCCTAAAGAAAAACAACTGTGTTTGGGAAATCCACTGTTTGACTGACTGTCATGTTTTGGACCAAGATGTAAAAAGAAAATGGCGTTGACAGTATGTTTACAAGGAAGTACTGTGGCAACAAACTACATATGTATTTATTTAATCGTTGCATACCATTTGGTGATACACAGACACAGTCTTAGACAGCCCGTCTGGCTAATTCAGGTCAAACTCGATGCATTTTCTCAGCAGGTTCTTTTGCATGAGTTAAGTGCAGCCAGCATTTCACTTGCACACACATATTTTAGTTCTCCTGATTTCCATATCCACTGGGGGCTCTGAAATTGCCATTTGACTAAGTTGATCTTTTATTCCCTGAGTGGACTTTCATTGCTGCTCCTGTTGTTATTATTGTTATTTATTTCTTTCCTTCCAGGTTGCTTCACAAAAACAAAAACACCAACTTTTCTTAATTTGGATATGAACTTTTTTTTCTTATCTGAAACTTCTTTATAGCTTTTCCTCATTTTTAATGAAAGTAATTATCTCAAGTGAACAGGCATATGCAAAAACATTGAGAGGTAAGCCGGAAAGATATTTCTATGTTTTTGAATCAATACCTTTTCAGGTGTTTTCCATTTGTTGAAATGAACTTTAAAACTGCATGCATTTTTCTGAATCAGTAAATCACGATTTTGGATTGCAACGTTCCTATCCTCCAAGATTTTCTTTAACTGTCCATCATCTACACATAACACTTAATTGTACTTCTTATACAATATGAATTTTATAATGTTCAGAAGCTCAGGAGCTGTTTTCTTTTAGTCAAATATTTTCCTACTGGAAAATGTCACCATGTAGATAAGTCATAATAACATCAACTCATGAATATTCACAGGGAATATTTTGAGTACTGTATTACCAACTTAATGCTCTTTTACTGATGAGATCACCCATATTCCTGATTACTTTCCCCCATTAAATTCTTAATTGCTATTTAAACCAAGCAATTTTTCATAGTAATTCTTGCCCAGTCTAGTGTCCTGGTATTGTCACTTGATATTACATATGACATATAATTCCCTCTCATTCCTGAAATTTATGTGTGATTCATTTCTTTGCTTTTCAAGTAGGGTTGTTTTAATTTTTGTTGAATTCATTGTCCATATTTTATAAATGGAAATAACTTATGGGCTGTTGGAAAACAGATTAATGTGAAAGTTCTATAGCATTCCACTTCTAATGATAAAATGTGTTATTATCGTCACTCAAAATCCTTCATTTCTCAGTTTAAAACAAAGTATTTTGCACTTTCATATTTATTATACTCGGTGCTAGACACACACACACACACACACATATATATAGATACATCATTTTGACCTGCCTTTACTACATAGGAAATACTAGAGACTAGTAAAACTTCTTTCTCAGAATTAATATTTGGCCCATTATAACCACTTTCTCCCATACTTTTGTTACATGGCTTCTTGCTATTAGCTATTGAAGACATAAAAAATCTTTATTAAGTGTCTGCAAAAATGCATATCATGTGTTATATCTTTTTTGTCTAGACTTTAGGGTTAATGTTTTTGAAGGGATCTGCAAACTTTAAATGTCTTGGCTGTATTGATGCAGGCTATATCCAGTAGAGTTGAATTTGTCTGGAAACAGCCTTGCAAGCTTAAATTTTTCTTTCAAGTTTAAGGTTTGCTCACAGAGAATTGCCAGTATTCAATCTGTTCTGACCCACGAAAGTCATGGGTCAAATAAATACCATCGTATGCATATAGTAATTAAAGTATTCTAAATACTTTATTTAGAATATTTATTTAGAATACTTTAATTAGTATATGCATATGATGGTATTTATTTGAATCATTCAAGTAATTATTTGTCTTCTATAAGAATGTAACATATTCCATAATCTCTACCTGGTTTGAATTCTTAATTCTCATTTTGAGTTCTGAGAGACAGTCTCTGCTACACTGTTTGATAGGTTGAGTCATTCTGACCCAATAGGCCAGTTGTGACTGGATACTGTTTGAAGGAATTGGAGGAGTGCTTATTGTAGTATACTAAGTTTACTGTCTTATCCCATGTTACTATAAAAACATCCCCCAGAGAGGCAACAAATTAAAAGATATAGCTTATTTTCACTTTTGTGGGAATACATTTTTAGGGTATATGAGGTCATTAGACTATAGCAAGTTTGGTGTTAAATAGACCTGAGATTTTGCCCTGGATCTAACAGTTCTTTAATATGTCATCTTTGCAATATCTACTCATTCTCTTTGTGACTCAGTTTTCTTATCTGTCAAACATGGATAATAACACTTGTAGATAACCTAGCTAAAACTATCCCATGAATGCAGTTGACTGCTTTCAAAGCTCTATGGAAACCAATTATAGAGCGGTGCTGTATGTGAAGGCTTGGTTCTCAACAATTCCTCTCCCACCTCCATCAATCATGCTGTGAAAGGGGCTGTGCTTCCCCAACTAAGTATGCTGATGTGGTGAATACCATCACTATCTTACACATTGCATCCTGGCAACTACAAAACTTGGGCCACAAATTGCACCAGGGGAAGGTCTGGTTCTCTCTCATATCATGAACACTAAGCTTACAGAAAAAGACTGAAGCTAAGATTCTGCCATGCTTTATTTCTATTTTCATTCTTGCCTCTAATGATGGCAACAGAGGGTATTCCTACATCAAAGGTTGAGGCCGCTTCTAACTTTGCCAAATCTCTATGTAGGCCTAAAACGCAGTGGGGAAAGACAAATCCACACACTTACTTCTACTCCTGTCTCCATAACTTTTCCACAAAGAAAGATGCTTCAGCAGTTTAGAACAAAATCTTAATTATCCAAAGGCACTTTCTTTGGTGTTTACATTTATCAGATAATTGCTCAATTATCCACTTTGTTTTGTCTGTGTAGATATCCTGGCTCAAGTTCATTAACCAACTAATGTATACCAAAGATGAGAGGATTAGGAGATTGTGCCTATGTTGATATTTCTGTTCTCAACTCACTGGTTTGTCTGTATCACTGATGTGTGCTGCCCTCATTAGAAGTTTTCAAATCAAAGTAATGTTTATTGTACCCAGAAAATGAGCTAAATGTGTTTACTCTGTGGTTGCCAGCTTGAAAGAGGCATTGTTTCTATATTGGAGGCAGAAAGGTGGATGTCCTATTTAATACTGGAAGATATTTCAGTTAAAATATTAATTCTAGTGAGAATGTAGAAACATACTATATTACCCAGATTAAAATGTATTTTAGGCTTTGTTTCTCAGCTGAAATTATGATGCCACCATGTTAACTCTGTTGGAATTAACGATGGCTTTTCTTTATCAGGATTACCTCTACATAGTTTCTGAGATGGCTTGAACTAGCAGAGGCCAGCGTCGGTGCCTGTAGCTGACCAGTTAGTAGCACTGGTTTTCTGATGTGTTTACATGCAAGGTGAGACATAAGACAATGGCCACATTTTACTACATAACATTTCTTCTTCCTTCTGCGATTATAACTCTGTCCTAAACTCCAGCTTTGGTTAGAGTTGCCTGTCTTGCTACATGGTGGAATTTTGTGCCTTGCATGGGATAATAGAAAGAAGATGGTATTTGGAGTCAGGATTCACATTCTGTGTCTTACAAGGTGAATCATTATTACTTAAGTTACTTAACTGCCTTGATTATAGTGTTCCTTATTTGTAAAATATAATATCCACCTCACATTCTGTGAGAGTGAAATGGGTTCATGTACAAAAAGGTGCAAGGATAGTGCTTGGCATTTTTTTGTGTGTGTGGCCAAGTATTGATATGGTTTTGTAATAAAGTGTTATAATTTAGATTCACATATTCCTAGTTTAATAATTACCAAGATTCCTTCTATAATGCCTACTTTTATTTCCTCAATTCTTGTCTTTTAGCTACTGAATTTTTCTAGTTTACTCCCTACATAATAGCGAGATATTGAATGAATACTTGGTTGGATGGATGAATAGAAGGAAGAATATGAAGATATCTGATTAAACTCATTACCAAACTTACTTTCCCTTTATAAAACAACACACTAAAATGCTGAATTTCCTAAGAGAGACCAACAAGTCTGTTAATTAATTTTCTCTGATCTCTGTCTTACTCCTTTTTTTGTATTGTTCTGATGGTTCGTGTCTCCCTTATTGTTCCTGAAGTTTCTTGTCCAAAGATAGTATGGATTGTAACATACCATGGAGATTTTCTAGAGATTAAGGCAGTTCTCTATTTTCAACTCAAGACTACCAATATAGATGATTTATTATTATCTTTGCTAGAAAACCTAATTTTGAAACACATTAAGTGCCGGGCATGGTGGCTCAAGTCTGTAATCCCAGCACTTTGGGAAGCTGAGGTGAGAGGATTGCCTGAGCCCAGGAGTTCAAGACCAGCCTGGACAACTTGGCAAGACCTCGTCTCTACAATAAAAATAAATAAATAAATAAATTAGCTGGGCATGGTAGGGCGTGCCTGTAGTTCCAGCTACTTGGAAGGTTGAGACAGAAGGATGGCCTGAGTCCATCAGGTCAAGACTGCGGTGGCCGTGAGTGTGCCACTGCACTCCAGCTTGGGTGACAGAGTGAGACTCCAAATGAAAACAACCACAGCAACAACAACAACAACAAAACACATTAAGCATTACTAAGGCATATTTGGCTTTTTTTGCTAGCTAATGTCCCTAGTGCGGTTTGGACTTGCAGTTCTAAGTGTACTTGGGAAGTATATGAAGTATAGTAGGTATACATAAATATTTTTGTATGAATGACTAAAAGGCATTTGTTGCTTACTTTTGCTTAGTATCTACTAAATGTCACCATTTGTATCATCACAAACTGTTTTTTTTTTTTTTTTACCTAGAACTTCTGTCTAGGTAGTTGAAGAAAGTAGGACTTAAGGAAAATGTGTAGGCTTCTTTGTGGCATGGTAGCCCTTATCTTTCATTCATTTCTGTTTCTCTCCTTGACATTGAGCTTGTCGGCAAACTTGATTCGACCAATGGAACATAGGCAAAACTACTTTGGGAAAAACTTTAAGAGTCAACTCAAGCTTGACCACTTTTTTATTTCTTTAAATCTGCTTCAGTGATAGTGAAAACATGGATTGAGATAATGTCTTTATTAGTCTGTATATCTGAATGATGACAGTGATCGAAGTCTTCTGATAATTCATGATGGATATGTAGCATGAACAAGAAATGAGCTGTTGTTACAAGCTACTGAGATTTTAAGGTTGCCCAATATTGCAGCATAGCCTAGTATCTCTTAAGTGATACGTGGCTTGACTATTCTGCTTCCAGCTTAAGGGCTCTGGCAATAAGTAGTAAGGAACCGCCTTGCTGAGCCCTGAACAGCAGGGTGAGAGCAGTAGACATAGAGGAGAGAGGGGAAAGGGGTCACTGGTGCCTTAATGTGGCTCAGAGAACATAAGATTATCTGCTGTTTTATTTTAACAGATATTTTGGGTTAACTGTTGTCACTTTTGCCTCAATTCCATTACCCTTTCTATTCAATAATTGTTTATTAATAACCATGCCATGTACCTTAGAATAAACCTGAAAAACAGGCCAAAGAAGCAACTTTTATTATGTAAGCCAATAAATTTGATGAGCCATATGATAACAGCACAGAACAACACAATATGGGTCATCTCATTCCCCTTAGAGTACTTAAAAGTTAAAAGAAGGAAAAAGAATGTAAGCACAAGATGTTCTAAAGTCTTTCTGTCTTAATTTATATCATAATTTTAAAAATATTTACCATTTTGCAATCAATACTAGAAGAGTTTTATTATCCAGTGTCCCCAATATAAAAAGAACAGTTGTAATTAGGTGTGATTATTGTCAAGCCTTTTGGTTATAACAAATGCGGCAGACACCTTACAAAACAGGCTAGTATCTCTTAAATCAGAAAGCTAGGACTTTGGATGAGCCTCTCTTTTCTCAGTTGCCTAAATAAGATGTAATAGTGAAATGATCTGAAAGGAGTTCTGCTTGTATCCATGAAATAGTAAACTTAGAAACCAGCATAAGAAATATATGATTTTTAAAAATTAAGATATCATTCAAATACCATGATATTTATCCCTTAGACGGTATAGGCCAATAGTTTTTTGTATAGTCACAAGTTTATGCAACTACCACCACTATGTAATGTACAGAACATGTTCTTTGACCCGCAGAAGAAAGCCTGTATTTCCTAAAAGTTTCTCCTTATTGTCCCATTTCCAAAACCCTAGTGAATACTAATCTGTTTCTTGTCTCTATGGATTTGACTATTGAGAATATTTCACATAAACTTAATTATACATTATGAGAATGTTGTCTTTGCTGTTTTAAAACTTAGCAGAATGTTTTCAAGTTTCCTCCATGTTGCAGTGCATATCAGTACTTAATTCTTTTTTATTGCCAAGTATGAATTCATTGTGTGGATATACCACATTTTTTGTTTATGTATTTATCCACTGATAAACACTTGATTTGTTTCCACTTTTTGGCTATTATAATCATGCTGCTATGAACACTTTTGGATGTATTATGTGTGAACATATGTTTTGCATTCTCTAAGAGTGAAATACCTAAGAATGAAATTGTGGAGTCACATGATAATTCTATGTTTAACTTTTTGAGTAGCTGCCAAACTAATTTCCAAAGTGGATGCACCATTTTATCTTCTTGCCACCAATGAATGAGGTTTCCAACTTTTATCCATATACCCATGCTCATTATTTTGGATTTCTTTGGTTATAGTCAATCTGATGAAGACATATTTTACTGTGGTTTTGGTTTGCATCTTCCCAGTGACTAATAATTTTCAGCATCTTCTTGTATACACATTGTCTGTGTGTATATTTTCTTTGGATAAATGTCTTTTCAAATGTGTTGTCAAAATTTTAATTGGGTTATTTGTGTTTTAATTGTTGAGTTTTAAGTGCTCATTATATACTAGGTATGTGAGACCATTATCAGAAATACGATTAGCAAATATTTTCTCTGATTCTTTGCATTATTGTTTCACCTCTTCATGGTGTCCCTTGAAGCACAAGTTATCAATTTTTTGCTTAAGTTTTTGGTGTCATATCAAAGAAACCATTACCCAATTCAAGGGTTCAAAAATTTACTCCTACAATTTCTTCTAACCATTTTATAGTTTTAGCTCTTTCATCTAGATTTTGATCCATTTTGGGTTAATTTTTGTGCATAATGTGGGGTAGGGGGCCATCTTCACTTGTTCATTTTGTTTTGTCGAAAAAAAACATTCTTTGCCCCATTGAGTTGTCTTGGCAACCTTGTTGAAAATAATTGACCATACATATCAGGGTTTATTTCTGGACTCTAAATTATTCTTCACTGACCTAGCTGTCTGTCTTTATGGTGGTAAAAAACTGTATAAATTACTACAGTTTAGTAGTAAGTTTTGAAGTATAGAAGTATGAGTACTCCAGTTTTCTTCTTTAATAGTTTGCCTTGGCAATTCTGGGTCCTTACATTATTTTTTTTTAAATTTTAAAATGAGTTTGTCAATTTCAGCAAAGAAGTGAGCTAGAATTTTGATGAGGATTGCATTGAATCAATTTATGGAGTGTTGTCAACTTAACAATATAATGACATTTAACTTATGAATACGGGTTGTCTTTCCTTTCATTGAGGATTTTAATTTCTTTCATTATTAGTGTTTTATAGTTTTCAATGTGCAAGTATTGCATTTTTTGGTAAAATTATTACTAAGTATTCAATTTTTGATGCTATTTTAAATTGAATTTTTTTTCAGAATTTTTTTATTATTTGTTGCTAATGAATAGGAGTACAATTGAGTTATATATGTATATATATATTTTTTTTTTTTTTTTTTTTTTTTTTTTTTTTTTTTTGAGTTGGAGTCTCACTCTGTCGCTCAGACTGGAGTGCAGTGGCTGCTCCCAGCCACCACAGCCTCGACCTGCTGGGCTCCGGCGATCCTTCCGCCTCAGCCTTCCAAGTAGCTGAACTACAGGCGTGCGCTACCACGCTCAGTTGATTTTTTAATTTATTGTAGAGATGAGGTCTTGCTGCCCAGGCGGGTCTCGAACCCGCGGGCTCAGGCAATTCACTCACCTCAGCCTCGCAAAGGCGCGGGATTACAGGCTGAGCCACCGAGCCCGGCTTATATATTGATCTTGTATTCTCCAACCTTGTGGAACTCATTTATTAATGTAAGAGTTTTGCTGTTGATCCCTTAGAATTTTCTATGTAAACAATATTATATCGCCTGCAAATAGAGATTGTTTAATTACTTTCTTTTCAATCAGGATGCCCTTTATTACTTTTCTTATTTAATTTTTCTGGCTAACAGCTTCAGTTCAATGTTGAACAGAGTGATGAGAGTGGGCAGTCTCATTTCATTGCTGATCTTCAATGATAAGCTCTCTGTGTTTCACAATTAAGTATGCTATTGACTGTGGACTTTTCTGTAATTGCCCTTTATCAGGTTAAGGATATTCTTATTCTATTATTTTGTTGAATGTTTTTCTTTTATCATGAAAGAATATTGGGTTTTTTAGACTCTTTGTTTTGCATCTGTTTAAATTATTATGGAGAGGATAATCTTTGTTGAGTGAGGACAAAAGATTGCAAGCTATGTTAAAATTGTAATGTGATGGGAGAAATTGTAAGAGAGTGGGTAAGAAATCTTTAAAAAGAATGAAGAAAAGCGTATTCTGTATTTTCCCAGGGCCAGATGCCTCAAATAAAGACAGAAGAATACAACTTCCTCCAATTGTTTGTGAGGAAAGTACACACTTTTTTTTTTTGGTAAGAAGTTTCTATTGCCTACCAAAGTGTCCTTCTGAAGTCTAAGATTAGAATCTGATTTGAAGCTTTCCTGCTCCATCATTCATCCTAGCATTCTTTTTTGTATGACTTATGTTGCTCAGTAGCCAAATGGAAGATTAATCACAGATTTAGCATTTTCAAATCGCCAACAATCTTCTTTGCAGATGTGCAATTATATTACTGAAGTCTGTTGTTTTGCCCTACATTTATTGTTAATAATTAATGTATATTTCTGGGTGAAATTATGTGCTATCACCAACTGGTTAACTTAATAGAAATAGTCAAATCTAAAGCACTTTATTTAATATGTTGGAAATAATCATCATCATTACTATAATGTAACAAAGATCATGTTTTTCCTATAAAAATGCCAGAAAATAGAACAATTCACCGTGTGTCAGTTTAGTTACTATTACAAAAAATTCATTTTTTGAAAAACTCTCTCCCTGTATTATGTAGTCAGTGTGGGAATTAACAGAATGTGAAGTTTATAGATTAGCACGTAGGCAGTCTATTAAATTTTCAGTAAAAAACTTGGGTAATAAAAGTAACCTTTATCAAATAGGTGAAAAAAATTATTTTCTATCTCCTCATATTAGTCTTTATATTGAATATCAAATGAACATTTTGGAGAATAACAAGAATAATTACTTGACATTTTTCTTCTTGGAACTGTCTAAGGAAAACAAATGGTATGAGGTAAGTATTCCTTTCTGAATTTGTAAAGTACCAATATAATAAACAAAATACCATTTAGCCATTATACAGTATATCCTTCCTGATAAGTTTTGCTCCGTAGATTGAAGCACAGATCATCACTGAATTTTTAATATCAACTTGCTAATGCTCTACTTAGGTAATGGAATACTCAATCTTCATGTTAAAGAGGTACAGGTAAGATTCCTGAGACTTTCCACCCCAGTTGATAGTCAAACGACTAAGATTTCTCCAAATTGCTTTTTTATCATAATGTAAATATGTTAAAATACATCCTTCCCTCTTCTTCCCGTTTGCTTCCCTCTAAGACCAGCCAAAGGTAAAATCATAGGCTGAATGATATCTTATTCCCTTTGTCATATTTCTCTCCCTATTTTTTTTCCCCAGGTGTGTCTCTTGCCCTCAGTGGTTCATAATTAAACTTTTCCAAGCTACAAGTGGATAATGGTTTCCATTGAGGTATCATTTCACAGCATTTTGCTTTGAACAGAGCTGAAAGAAGGTTTTAAAAGGTCTAGAAGCATGAAAATGAGTGTGTTCTAGTTACCCAGTCTCACTTCTGTAAAAAGAAAGGAACATAAGGCATAGAGTCCCTGCCCTTAAGAAGACTGAAATAGAGCTGACATTTATTAATAACTTTAGCTCTCATTTATTGAACTCTATGTACCTGATAGTATTTTATATATTTTCTACAGATTATCACTTTCAAGTCTCTTGACAACTCTGTTAAGAAAGGAACCATTATTAACCCCATTTTACAGACTGAATGAATGAAACCTAGATGGATTACTTGACTAAAGCCACATAAGCAGATAAATGGTGGAGCTGGGATCTGAACTTAGGCAGACCTGCTTCAGTGGCACCATTCTCAACCTTGGTTGTATGTTAGAATCACCTGAACAATTTTGAAATATTACCTATGGCCAGATATTTGTTTATTTATCCTGAGAAGCTAATTAATCTGGGGTGGGTCCTGGCAATCGGTGCCTTAAGAAATCTTTTCTTTTTAAAAAAATTTTAATTTTAAAGATATGGGCTACCATTCAGGTTTAGGAATACAAATGTTCATTATGCAGGTACCCTAGCTGATGAGGTGTACACTCCCTCCCCAGACAGATTCTCACTACTGCCAATCCCGCCCCACCCCCCCTGGCAGTTTCCCACTACTGCCAATCCTTTTCTTATACTATTATGATAATTGTTCAAGTTCTGCTGATAAGTGAGAACATGTAATACTCAGTTGTTTCTGTGATAGATCACTCAGTATTATAGACTCTAAGTTCATCCAAGTTGCTATGAAGTTCATAATTTTGTCCTTCTGTATGGTTATTGCTGCATAATATTCCATCGTGTATATGTACCACACTTTAAAAATCCTTTTTTATCCTTTTAAAAATCCTTTTTCAATAGGTAGCATGGTTGATTCCATGGTTTTGCTATTGTGAACAATGCTACAATAAACATACGTGTGCAGGTATTTTTCATAGAGTGATTTGAGTTTCTCCAGGTATATTCCCAGTGGGGTGATTTCAGGGTCGTATCTCCCCACTGGGAAGGTCAATTTTTAGATCTTTTAAGAATTGCCAAACTGTTTTCCACAGAAGTTGTATTAGTTTACACTCCCACCAACAATGTAGAAGTGTTCCCTTTACCTTGCCTCCTTTCCAGCATCTGTTGTTTTCTGAGTTATTGTTAATGGCCAACCTAACTGTAGTTAGGTGGTATCTCAGTGTGGTTTTAATTTGCATTTCTTGATGACTAGTGAGGCTGAGCATTTTTTCATGTATCTGTTGGCTGCTTTTGAGAAGTGTCTATTCATATCTTTTGCCGACTTTGTAATGGGTCTGTTTGTTTTTTCTTTTCGTCACGTTTGAGTTCATTGTAGATACTAGATGTTAGGCCGTTGTCAGATATACAGTTGGTAAATAATTTTCCCAGTTTGTGGGCTGTCTCCCTGCTCTCTTGATGGTTTCTTTGGTTTTGTAGAAGCTTGTCAGTTTGATGAGGTCCCACTTGTCTATCTTATCTCTAATGGCATGGGAATTTGGGGTTTTGGTCAGAAATTGGTTGCCAGTTCCAGTTCCCATAAGCATGTCTCCTGCATTTTCAGATTCACCCAACAGCAGAGACATCTACAATATAGAAGGTGGAGCTCTGTGTGCTTCACATGAATGACCTGTTCTATCATCTTCTCACCACAGCCCTGTGCCTGGAGAGAGGCATCATGATATTTTACAAATGAAAAGACTCAATGTAGAGAGAGTCAGTTATTTGATGAAGATTTTCTAGCTGATAAGCAACAAATTGGAACAGATTTCTTTTAACCTCCAAGTTCAAAACTTATAAAAAAAGCCATTGTTCTTATAAATTAACCAATATTTATTGTGTATTTGGTAATGTGCTATCTTTCTGCTGTGATGGAAATCTGTCTCTATTCTTTTTTTCTGTACCGAAAAATGATCCTATACTTCATGTATCTACAAAAGCAGCTATTCCTGTTCATTTGATGTAAGTTTCTCTTATTCCAGAATTTTCATGTTAGAAGAAGGCAGGCATTTAACTTTTCTTGACCTTAGTTTCAGCTTTTAAAAAGAGAAGTTTGGATTAGTGATCTATATAATCTTTTCAGGTACAGCAAAAAATTTATAAATTTTATGAGTATATGTTAATAAACATGAAATCATGCTATTAGATACAAAGGGTGACTTGAAGTGCTTTTTTCCCCCCTCTTAAGGGCAAGAATAGCTCTATGACGGTGCTCAGTCACATTAGAAAAGGAGGAGAAAAGGTTACACAGTATCTTATAATCCTGAGATGTGGTGTGTAATTATCCATTTGCAAAAGACTTTCTTTATGTTCTGTTTCACTGGGAAAGTTAGAGCAAAGTGAAAATAAAGTTCTGCAATTATGAAATCTGCTCACTTGGCTCTTTCTGCTCTTCAAAGTAAATTCTGTGTTAATAGAGAAAACTTAGTTAGTGTAACAGACCCCTAATTTGTTACCATTGTAATTATTTTTTTCCAGATCCATTAACATTTGTGAATAAATTTAATGCTCAGGAAAATGACGATTTCAGCCATGGTCTGATCCAGGCACAGCACAAACCTACTGGGATGAGGACCATTTAAATTGCTTCCAATAGACCTAATTTTCACTTAAAATGTCCTTCTTTCTACCTTTGGAACTTGCTTGGCTGAGATGAAATGTTCTGGTTATCATCAAGTGGTCATTCATTAATTCAATATTTATTAAGTACTCTATGAATATTTTGTGTTAAGCACTGGAGATAATGCTGGGTTCAAGTGAGACCTTTCAGATTTTTTTTTAAGTTTCATTATAAAGATGTGGGGTACAATTCAGGGTTAGGTATATAAACCATTGATCATGCAGGTAACCTTGGATCTTTCAGTTTTTTGAAGAAAATGAATATTTTAAAAATTACTTATAAGATGGATGCATACTATGATAGAGCAAATAAGGTGCTAGGAAAACTGTCTACACCAGTGGGGTCCAAGCTTTTGGTGCCCCAGGGCTGCGAGTAAAGAGGAATTGTCTTAGGCTGCATATAAATTATATAATATAGTTAGTGTTAGTATCTATGTGCATAAAAAGTCTTATTTTTAATATTTTTTATTATAAAGTTTTGAAAAATGAGAACAAAACAAAACTGGTGGGAAATTTGACCTTGATTTTGTAAAACTAATCTAGTCACGTCTAGTTTGATGGAAATGTCTGCAATTCATAGTGAGTTCTCAATGTGATCATGAGAAATGTTTGTTTTAATTTTGTTCTTCGTGTGCATCATCATTGAAAACAGCTGCTCACAAATGTATGTGCCGCCAGAAAGTGAGGTCATGGATAAGGCATGACTGTGAACCTCAGAAATGGAACTACAGAGGGGATCACTAAGAAAATAAATGCTAAAAAAAACCACATAATGTTAAAATATTTTATGAGATCTCATTGCTAGCTGTCCTGGGCCGCATGAGGCCTGCAGGACATGGTTGAACATGCCTGGTCTACACTTAGTCTAGAGATCAAGGAGACTCTGGAGGAAGTGAATTTAAGCTGAACTCTACAGATGAATTGGAGCTACCTATGTGAATGTGTGAATGCCTGTCTTGTCTTTGTGTGTATGGAAGAGTATAAGAGGCATTCAGATATGCAAAAAGTATGTACAAAGATGAAAAATCACAATGCCAAGGTCAAGCAGAGCCCCATATAAATGGAATATATGAGTGAGTGTAAGGGGAAAGAAAGTTGGTGGGAATTACGATTAGGGAAGTGAGTAGGGGAAAAATGGGACAAACATTTGCAACATGTAAGCAGTTTTATACTTAATCCTAAGAGCAATGGTAAAAAGAAAGACACAATTAGATGGGAATTAAAGAATGACCATTTAGGTTCTAGTGTCTATATTGGACTTGAGGGGGAGAGAAGTTAGGGAGCAGGGAGAGCAGTTTGTACATTCCTACCATGGTCCAGTAGGTGGTGGGGTCTTAAACTGGGTCATTGGTGCTGAGTCCTGAGATTTTCAAGCTATATAACACAGGAAACCACTCAGAATTGATTGGATGTAGAAAGTAAAAGAAAGTCAAGGATGACTTTCAGGTTTCTGGCTTGAGAAGCAGGGTAGATGGTGTGGAGTATGGTGTCTCTCACTAAGATGAATAACTGAGAAGTGTTGCTGAGATAGGGAACTCAGGTGGAGAGGTAGGGATAGAAGATGCCAGAGGATGAGAGTTATGTAGTTCGGTATGGATTTTTGAAGCTGAGGAGAGTTTCACCCAGATTTAGATGCCAACAGGCTGGTGGATGTATGGACCTGGAACATGGGAGTGGAATCTGAATGAGTTTCAACAGTCATTTGTAAGTAGACTCTCTTAGCCTTAAAAGCACTGTGACCAGCTGTCTATCATGGAACTCACCTTACCTTAAATTATAGATATCAAAGCTCTTCTCATCAACCTATTCCAGAGACAGTTCATTATGGCCAGAAACCATACTATCTATTTTTTTTTTGTCACCCCCACAGCATCTAGTGCAGTACCTTACACTGGGACCTTACTCAATAACTGCTTGCTAAATAGAGTTGTCTACTAAGATCTTCCTGTCCCAATTGTCTTGGCCATGGCCTACTGAGCCCTGTATCTTAGTTCTTCCTCTTGTGCTCAACAAGCAATTCTCTCTCTTTTTCTAATTTTAATCCTCTTTTCTTTTAAGGATCTTGTTCTTGCTAGTCTAGAGAAGACAGTGTTATGTATGAAAGGACAATACATTGAAGGTTGAGGAGTTGCGTGGAACAGCATCAATTATGTTTCCTCTGAGTTGGACAGTGATGAACAAGTCATATTATTTATTTGGGTCTCAACTTGCCCATCGGTTAACAAAATGGACTCCAAGATTCCTTCTAACTCTAATAAACTCCAGTTCAAGTTTATTCCTTTTTCATGTGACTTGTCTTTTAAAAATTGGCTTATGTTTTGAACTGTACATATTAGCATTTGTACTCTAGAAAGCACAGTTTTATATGTATTTTATGAATTTTCTCTGCCCAGATAGATTGAAAGGCTCATAAAGAGCTGTATTTTCTACAGGAGACACCCTTATGGAAATTGGAACTGGCAACCAGTTCCTGATCAAAACCCAAAGTGCCCAGGCCATGAGAGATAAGATAGACAAATGAGACCTCATCAAACTGACAAGCTTCTGTAAAGCCAAGGAAACCATCAAGGGAATGGAGAGACAGTCTCACAGACTGGGAAAAAAAAATTTGACAACTGCATGTCTGATAAAGACCTAAAATCTAGGATTTACAAAGAACTTAAATGTGACAAAAAGAAAAAAAAAAAACAAAAAACAAATAGCCCCATTACAAATTGGGCAAAAGATATGAATAGATACTTCAAAAGAAGATATATGATCAGCCAACAGATACATGAAAAAATGCTCAGTCTCACTAGTCACCAAAGAAATGCAAATTAAAATAACACTGAGATACCACCTAACTCCAGTCAGGATGGCTATCATCAATCAACCAAAAAACAACAGATGCTGGAAAGGATGCGGGGTAAAGGGAACATTTCTACACTGTTGGTGGAAGTGTAAACTAGTACAGTATCTGTGGAAAATAGTGTGGCGATTCCTAAAAGATCTAAAAATCAACCTTCCATATGACCCTGCAATCCCCCTACTGGAAATATACCTGGAGGAACTCAAATTACTCTATGAAAAAGATACCTGCACATGTATGTTTATTGCAGCATTGTTCACAATAGCAAGAACATGGAACCAACCGTGCTGTCCATCAAAAGAGGGCTGGATTAAAAAAATGTGGTGCATATACACGATGGAATATTATGCAGCCATAAAGAAGGACAAAATTATGAACTTCACAGCAACCTGGATGGACTTAGAGTCAATAATACTGAGCTATCTGTCACAGAAACAACAAACTGAGTATCACATGTTCTTACTCATAAATGGACCTTGAACAATTACTGTAATACTATAAGAAAAGGATTAGCAATAGAGGAAATCTGCCGGGGTGGGGGCATACCTCATCGGCAAGGGTACCTGCATAATGAACATTTGTATACCTTACCCTGAATTGTACCCCACATCTTTAAAAGAAAAAATTAAAAGAAGAAAAAAGAGCTGTATTTTCTGGTTCTCAGCGCAGCCTTCAGTCTAGCACAATGACAAATACTTGTTGAATGCAATTGAATGGGAACAAAAGCATCACAAATAGGCATAGGGTCATTCTACTGATTTGTCATAATGTTGCCTTGCATAGCACCAACACAGAAAGGTCTTGTGCAATAGAAATTAAAAATTTTTTTCAGACTTGTCTAAAGAAATGGAAGATTATATTATTTTTTGTGATGTGTCTCTTAGCCCTAGGAAGAAAATGTTTAAATTGTCACAATTTCCATACATTTTGGAGTATGTACATACATACACGAAACTTTCTTTCTCAGTCTACACATATCTAGACTAGGCCATCAATTCTCATAAATTATTATTATATATGTTAAACAAGGAAATACTAGATTATGATCTTACTAGAATGTGCTATGAGGATATTTCTCTAAATGTTTTTCTAGGTAGGTGAAAAACTTTTTCTTCAAACAATAATCTTATACTGCATCTCATAAAATATTTTAAAATGAAATGGGAGTGGATCTTATTATAATGGTGATGGAACCTGGAACTCTATTATATAATGTCCTCTTTGTGCCCCCTTTTTCTGAACATTAGGGCAGAATTCCTAGATTTCTAGAGAGATTGGATGGTCTTTAAGTTTCTAACTTTCCAATTCTGTAATTCTAACTGCCAGTGTGTGGTACAGCTCTCTTTTTCTCTCTTACCCAGGTTTATGCTGGATGCTGTGGGGGCTTTTAGAGATGAAGATAATAGGGCCCCTACCATCAGTTAGAAAGGTAATCTGACTCACATGCACAAAGCAAGCAGAGGGCCCCAAATAATAGCGCTGTATATTTTTCTGTCTATGGAGGAGTTGAAGCAGGTAATCCTCACAGTCTCTTCCAGTTTTCACATTCTGTGATTCTAAGTGTTAATGATGTGGCCATGTGCGTTAAGTACTTTGAGCTCAGGACTAACGCACTATATAAATTCAAGGACCATTACGTGCATAATCACAGGTGCTAAGCAGGGACAAATTCCCTATTTGCATCATATCTTCAAGAAATCCCAAGGGAAATACTGTTTAGGACCAAAACACTATTACCTTAAGCAAAATAAGATAAAGAAAGAAAGAAAGAATGACAGAAAGAAAGAAAAAGAAAAGAAAAAGATAAGCTTCCTCTGTTCTGCTCTTCCTTTTTATGTTGCTGCAGGTAAATCATTCATTTGTCATTTAGGAAAATATCCCAGATATTATTCTCCCCTGATTCAAATAAAACTTCCAACGCCAAGCCGTGCTGGTTGCCAGAAGTGTGTCTGGGTTAATTGCACACCTGCATTTTATTTCAAGTAAATTGCATGGTGCCCCCTGTTTGTACCCCTCACAAAGCAGGAGCCCACCTGTTTGGAGGCTCTTCGGGCAATGAAGAACTGCAGGAAAAAATTAGTCATCCTCTTTTCTTTCCTGTGACTTCTTTGACCTTGAGACTTCTAATGGCATCTCAGACAAAATGAACATAATCTAATGGACAGCGGGGAAGAGGGAACGGCTGGGTACATCTGTCGTATTACTGGGCTGTCTGAACAGTCAATGAAGCAGGGCCAAACCATAAGAGGCCTGTTCAGTTTAGCTCCAGGGTCTGCAGAGAAGGAGCACAATCATTTATCTTTATTTACTGAACTCTGCTTTCTGTTTAAGGAAAAAAAAATCGACAGGTTGACAAAAACCCACGTTGGCGCTGCCCGCTGCCCAGAGATAAATGTTATTTGTGCTCTGGAGAGTCAAGGACAGCTCACGATGCCCTTTAACTGGTTTCAGTAGGTGCCTATTGTATGGAAACAAAAATGCCAAGGCACTTGGATCCTCCTCCACCATGCACACCATCACATCTTCCTGTAGAAGATTCCCTGTAGATCCAGAAGAAGGAAGTCTTACAAGGAATGAGAGGAAGAATTCCCCAAGGAAGCAAATCACACAGGAAGAATTCAGACAAGAGAGCCGGGGATAATGCCAACTGGGAAACGTTGAATGTTGTCCCACAGGTTTTTTTTAATGATAATAGATCTACCCATGGCAGCCATAATGATTTACACTCTTCTTATAGTCATAAAAGACACAAATAATGCAGATTTCAACAGCAGAGATAACTTTTACTCTGAGCAGGAATTCAGAGACAGCACTTTAAAGTCCTGTCCACCTGTGTCTCTTCTTCACTGGGTCTCATCACTCATTGTTTTAATGAACTTACCACATTTTTCTTAGAAAAGTCATCACCAAGGTGAGATTCCTGACCCTCAGGGAGTGTGTAAGTCTCTCAACTGGGAATGAAAAACTAAGAGAGCTTCTTTTTTTCTTCTTCTTTTTTCTCCCTCTCATCTCATCCTTTAAAATTCTATTTGTTGTGGATGTTTTATAATGTATATAATGCATTCATACAATAGTATCTAGATATGATCTATAAATATAAAAAAGAAGATATATGCACTTGTGTACAAATGAGAAACAAAATAAAACAAATCTGAAACCATCTTGAAGCTTTAGAAATGTGTTATGCCCATTGAGGTTAATTCTCAGGCTAATTACCTAGACCCAAGATGCCCTATTGTTTATGGAGATAGTTTTCCAGAAATTCTGGGAGACAGTCACCAATTTATCTCCCCTAATTCTTGAAATAAATAATGGTGCACACTGCAAATGGCATAACATCACTCTCTCTCTGCTAAGGTAATTCATGTGTATTTTAATATTACCAATAGTCAATTTTGGGGATAATTTCTGCACTTGTCATTTGTCTCATGCCATTTTACATAAGAACCACCAAATCTCTTATGAGAGAGGTGCTGAGGTTAGGGACTGAGTGGGGGAAAATGCAATATAGATTAGAGTTTCCTCCATTTGGGCCTAGGAGAGCATCTTAGATGAGCAGCACAGACCCTGCATACCAGTGACCCTGCTTTGGGGCACTGAAAAGGACAGTCCAGAAGTAGATCCATCTGTTTTCACCCTTTTGACTAGCTGTGATGTTCCACACTTTAAGTATTTGCTTTAACTATATCAATAAATACACAAGTGTGGGGCACGTGTGTGCCTGTGAAGAGTTTTAATGTTAGAGTTCTAAACAGAGCCAGGCCTCAGCATTCTGGGCTCAGGGTTGGTGTTGGACAGCTAACTACAGTGCTGATTGGAGCCCAGGCATAGCATTGGAGGGCTGGGTTGAATGGAGGCAGAGTGAAGATGAAATTCTAAGAGCATCAAAGACTGAGCAGAAAAGCTTGAAGGGAAGCTGGAAGGCATTCTAAAGACACAAAGCCATGACCTCATCACATGGGTGCAAATGAACCAGACATGAGAGTATGAGCAGAATGAGAAGAGGACATCCAGAGGGTGTGAGTGGAAGGAGGTTAAATAATAATGACCTGCATGAGTTAGGGTGAGTTTACTATAAGTGATCCTTGAATTCTCAGCAAAGGGACTTGGAGGAAGAGACTTATTCATTCTGCTGAGACAAAACTGGCAGCTGTGAGGACTAGTAGCATAGAGGAATTTCTCTCTCTGAAAATGACTTTAAAATTTGTGATCTGTGGTGTCTGCTGCCCTGTAGCAATGTCACTGTGTCAGGTTTGTCATGTTTAGGAAACTCACCTTGACTGATGCAATGGCTAGGGTTACCAGGACCTGACATTGTAGACCGAAGCTATTGAAGAAGTGAAGTCATTTTATGGGCATAGGCTTGAGTGCTGTAAATGTCACAAACCCCAGTGAGCCTGACTTCCCTCGCTCTAAGCTGTTTGCTAAATTTGTTGGCTAATATTTTCTACCCCCTGAGGAAATAAATAATCACCAGGACTCTTTAATTGCGTTAACTAAGAAAACAATAAATTTGTAATAAAGAGTGTAGCTATATATTTCATCCATTTACTTAATGGTTTATGTAAATAAAAAACAAATTGGAGGTATTGTGATGAGCATTTTCTGAAAATGTCTCAACTAATTATTGTTTTCTATTCACTTTGTTATAATTTAATAATTCAACTCATAGTTGTTAAGAATAATTATTTTGAGATATTAAACATAATCACCATTTTATTCCTTGATGTTTATTTCCTATATTATTTATGTAGTTATTGTGCGCTAGTATCTCTGAATGACTGTGTACTTTTTATTCATTAAAATCAGTTCATGATATGAGTTTTTGTTTCTATTTGATTTAATAAACACTGAACATTTAGCTCTACAAATAATATCACACTAGGTACGGGAATGGGAGGTATACGTCTTGCAACATATCATGCCCTAGGGCATGCTTTGATATAAAAATAAACCCCAATGTCTCAGATGTTAACATAATAACCAATTACTTCAGTTTCATTTCTGAGTCCTATGTAGCTCCTGGCACATTTTCTTGGAGACTGTCCTCAAGTACTGAGTTTGTGGTCCATGTTTCTTCTATCTCCAGATTGTGCTATCATCTACCCAAAACCTTGAAGGTCCCTATGGAAAGAAAGAGAGCTGTAGAATTGTGTAGGTTGGATTTCAGTGATGACTTAGAGGTGGCTTCATCACTTCTGTAAACTTGACTAGAGCCTAATCACCTTTCCAATACACTACAGTTGACTGTTAAACAACATGGGTTTGAACAGCATGGGTCCACTTACCCATAGATTTTCCTCCTCTGTGTCACCCCAAGACAGCAAGACCAAGCCCTCTTCATTCTTTTCCTCCTCAGTCTACTCAATGTGAAGATGATGAAAATGACCTTTGTGGTGATCCACTGCCACTTAATGAATACTAAATATATTTTTTTCCTCCTTATGATTTTCCTAACATTTTTTCTCTAACTTACTTCATAGTAAGAATATAGTATGTAATACATACAACATAAAAAATTGTTAATCAGCTATTTATGTTATTGGTAGGGTCAATTGGTAGTTACATTCTGGGAAAATCAATAGTTCTATATAAATGTTTGATTGTTCAGGTTTGGTTTTCGTGTTCCAACTTTTATGTTATTCAAGGATAGACTTCTTTTTTTTTTTTCTGTCACCCAGCCTCAACCTGCTGGGCTCAGGCGATCCTTCCGCCTCAGCCTTCCAAGTAGCTGGAACTACAGGTGTGTACTACCACGCCTGGCTAATTTTTGATTTATCGTAGAGATGATGTTTCACCAAGTTGCCCAGGTGGGTCTCGAACCCACGGGCTTAGGCAATCCACTCACCTCAGCCTCCCCAAGCAAGGGATTACAGGCTGAACCACTGAACCCGGCTAAAGATAGACTTCTAACTCCTAAATTCCTCTAGTACAATAAGTTCACTATGCATGTGATCTGATTTCCAAAGTCAAAGCAGGCAATAGTTCTACCAAGAGTTTTTCCATTGTATAATATGCATAGCCATCTTTTCAACCTCTTTTTTTTTTTAAAACCAAAAGAGTTTTATTGCCTCTAATCAATCAATTACTATGTGAGTGCTACACATATTAGGTGCTTTTTACAGCGGCACATGACTTTGGAGTACCCATTTCTGTACTATTCAGTATAGCCTTGCTATGATTCAGTGATAAATAATCCCTTAAAATTAAGTAGAGGGAACAAGCAAGAGTTAAAACCAAAATGTCTCTAGGATTCAGATCACAGGGAAATGAGAAAAAGATGTGATTAAGCAGGGTAATGTGGACATAAACCAACGAGAAAGAGAGGCAGGGTAACCATTTAGGAGGCAACTGTTATAACCTGAGAAAGGATAGCAAGGGCTTAAAACAAGGTTGTGTAGAAGAAGCAGAAAAAATGTGAGGCGTCTGACAGATATCCTGAAGGAAGAACATCTGGCTTTGTAGAAAAGTAGTCAATCAAAGTCAAAGGCACAGGTCTTCATTCCAATTACTCACTTTATCCTTTGAAGCCTCCCTCTAAGACTGAGATGATGAAATCTAATATACAAACTTCCAGAGTTTATTTTGAGAATCAAATAATATTAAGTAAATAAAACTGTCTTGTACACTATACAATGTAATGCAAATGCTAGTTAAACCTCTAAGTAAAAAGAAACCATTTAAAAATGCTTTCAAAACTTTAGGAATGGGTAATTATGAGAATGTTGTGTTAATACCAGAAATGATCATTGGAAGTGATAGGTGGGGCATGATGATGCATTTGGTACTGGCCATGATAAATTTGAGTTTTCCTCCAGATCTTTAGGTGGATGTAGCCAGCAACAGCATGCCATAGTTGGGTCCACATTTGGATTCCCGAGAAGAAGGCCCTGAGTTGATGTACAAGTAATTTGTTAAAGAGAGCGTAGTAAGAAATGGGGAAAGCGGGTCAGGAAAAGGCAAGAGGCCAAGCAAGGCTGACTTCAGACAAGGACTTGTGGAGGGTCACCTCAGCCTGGCACAAGAAAGTTCTGGATTTTTAGTTTTGTCTTTGTGCTAATCACATGTGAAGTGAGGATGTTAGGCTTTCATACTCCAGTATGTCTTGTAGTCAGTTGCTGTCTAAGATCCAGGGAAAAGCAAACTTCCAGGCAATTCTTGACTTTTGTCTGAGTTGGCGTATAGGCCCCAGGAGCTAAGGTTGGAAACCCAGGTAAAGAAGAGCTGCAGGTCTGGTCACCCAGAATTTAAAAATATACTTATCTCTGAGCTTTTAGTTATTATCTCTTTCATATTTTTCCAGTACAAAGACACTAATATTGCCCCATTTCTGTTTTCTTCTGTTGTCCTTGAAGATCTGCAGACAGAATGAAGTTATTTTGAAAATGCTGTCCCATTTTCTCAACTACTATTATGTATCTTACCGCCCCATGTTCTCGTGAACACCCTGACAACCTGTCTTCGTTCCCAGTGATATTTTAACAAATCCACATGAAATTTTATGTGGCTAATAGAGATTAAGTTATTTTTATCCTCTCACACTCTTCCTCCTTTCCGCTGACCCTTTAGGGATGTTATCATTTAATAACAAATTTATTTCTGATAGTGAAATGTTAGACAGTACTAGATGACTCTGAGTAGATTGTTAAAATAATTCTACATAATTATTAGTTTAGAATTTTTACGGAATTTTAGGATTAGAAGAGTTTTAGCTCATTTTACCCCACTCATCTGATGCATTCTTTTTTTGAGTTGGGGTCTCACTCTATTGCCCAGGCTGGAGTGAAGTGGCATGATCACTATGATCGTGGCTCATGGCAGTCTTGATCTCCCAGGCTCAGGTGATCCTTCCACCTCAGCATCCTGAGTACCTGGGACTACAGGCATGCCTCATCAGCCCCTAGCTAGTTTTTTTAATCTTTGTTTGTTTTAATTTTTTGTAAAGGTGAGGTTTTGCTATGTTTCCCAAACTGCCATTCGACATTTTTTTTAATGCTTTGTATACTTACGGAATGGGTTATCTCTATGGAAGATTTTGTTGTCTCCACCCATAGTTGTACCATGGAGCACTAAGTGAAGAGTGTAGCTTTTCTTGAGAATAAATATTAAAATGCTAAAGAAAAAAATGCAAGGATTGAGCATGAGAAAGTGAGCCTACATTGTGAGAACCTCTGGTTTCCTCACTGATACACAGATTTCTTAGACATGTCTTGAAGGCAAATCTTGCATAAGCTGCTCTCTGAGCCCTTCAAAAGAGGTTAGAAACTTTTTTTCTCCATGGAAAGTAAGGATTTATGGGACAGAATTTTTCCTTAGTAATTAATTTGGACCCCAACAGTGTGGAGATGGTGAGAAAGGGACCCTATTAAGACTTGGTATTAAGTTAATAGCAGGTGACAGTAACTTCATCAAAACCCCTGTGCAAAACATCAAGTAGATGGAAATTTCAGTTCTGATACATTACTCAGCTGAATATCTTCAGACCTGCTCACAAGGGTCATAAAGATTATTTGTACATTAAAGAAGGGCCTGTCCATCAAGCTCAGTATGCGAGAGAAGTAGGAAAATTGATATTTCATCAAATGCAAAAACATTGGTGCAATTTCACTAAAGAAACTCCCAATACTTTGGAAAATTCTCACTGGCTAGTTTTTCATTATTTCTTCACACACACACACACACACACACACACACACACACTCACACACACACACACACACACATTCTTGTCAGAAAAGTAAGGGAGAGATATCACTAGAATTTGCATCTCTTCTATGAAAAGCCACCACAGAAAGAGGAAGATGGGAGAGGAAGCAGGAAAGATGACCATTGTGATTTAGACAGAATTTCCTAGCTAAATAGGTGGTGAGGGTCACCTGATGAAATGGAAGCATGGTAAGGGTAAGGCAAATATAAGAAATATTAACCCCTCTGATTCATGGCTGTGTCAGGTCATCTTGAATAGATCAGGGATCAGGAAAAAAAGCAATAACAGAAAATAGCTGAATAAAATTTCCACCAAATGACAACATTTTCCACTATATAAAGTTAAAATATAAAATGGTGATTCAATAAATATCCAAGATATACAGGAATTTGGGAGCGCACAAGACATCCATTTCATTTTGAACTTGTGGGACAATCAGTACAGGGAGAATCTTCTATTCAGCATGAACTAAGCCCACAATTTTGCAACATTTCTGTGTCTTCTTAATAGGAAGCTCAGAAGTTCTGTGCAAGTGGCTTGAAACAGGAATATCTTTGTTTCTTACCTCTGTCCCTTGTGCCTTCTATAAGCCAAAAGGACATTTCTGATTAATATGGTAATTAAATGCTTATTAAAAACAGTAATCATCCAGAAATTATTTGGTGTCATAAACATCCCATACAGAGAAAATATTTGAACATTTAAAAGTTGAACATTACAATTGGCTTCATACACAAGAAGCCAAAGGGTACATAAAGAATTTTTAAGTTCCCAAGAAAGCACTCACATTAAGAACAAGTTGTCATCTTGATCAGGTGGGAAGTTAGTATCACACATCCTATGGATTCCCCTTGTGACCAGCAGCAATGAGCCAATTTCTATTAATGAAGAGCTCATGTTTATGGCTAATATAGAAGAAAATGTACTGAAGGGGGGAGCTCAGTCATTCATTTGCGATGGCTTAATTTTGGTAATTTCCAATTTCCAAGCTTGTTTTAATTTGTTATCAAAGTAATCAGTCACTCTGGCTGGAGTCAGAAATAGCTTGTTGTCGTCAGGAGCCTGACAGATTATTCAGACGGAATCCCATTTTTTAAAGCTCACCTGCTCAGCATCTGTGATATGCTTGCAAGTTCCAAGAGGTAGACTTTTCAGCATCAGAGCCAGGCTGAAAGGAACAGAGGCTGCTTTTCTGCAGTTTTGTGAGGCAGGAAGTATACTTTATGAACCTAAATTCTGATTGAAACTTACATATAAGAAGGAGAATATGATAGGTAACAGGAATGAGAGGATGGGTATGTACTGGACTTCATCTTCCACAGCAACCTAGTCTTACCCTTGCCACAGTGAATGTATATCTGGATTTTGCTGCAAACGTGAGGCTCCTCTCACAGGATTACCCTTGGTCCATACTGCCTTTGATCCGTAGTATTCATTTAATTCATTTATCCATAATCCATTAGAGTGATTAGGTCAGTGTGTTCATTCTGCTGCATAGACGCTAGTCAACTGATGCTATGCAAATTCTAAACACTATTTAGGAATCAAACTTTTAGGTATATTTAGAATTGTGCCATTTACAAAGACAGTTCCACCACCAGAAAGTTGGACATGACTTTGTATTGCTTTTATCAGGCATAAAGTGATAAAATAAAAGTTCTAACTCAGTGCCCTACTTGGTTCTAAAGCCAGTAGGACAGAAGGAACACAGGAAGCATGTCAAATTTTAGTTGGTCTTTGGAGAATCTGGAAAAATCTCAGGACCTCTTCCACAGGAGAGGAAACAGTAGCCTTACTTGACTGACTTAGCCACGTTTACAGAGCTTGGTTAGGTTATGGCGAGGATTAGAGCCCTGGCTTATAGTTAGGGTTTTCTTTACATTTGAAGAAAGTTAATTGAGACAAAGATGGCAGAAAAAAGAGGACAAAAGGAATAGAAGTTTATCAGGGATGTGGTGGGAACGAAGGGGAAAAGAGAACAAAGAGGGAATATAAGTGTCCCAAAGACCCATTATTCCTTCTCAAGTTTGTCACTTTTGTTGATCTGGAAGTTCCAGGTTTTTAAAGTCAAATAGAGTAGGGAAGATAGACAAAATCGATTAAGCCGATTGTCACTGAAACCACAACTTCAAAATATACTTTCTGGATATATATAGAAATGCTAGCAAACCCAAACCACAGTTCCCTTGTTGTCACTGAGTAGTTTCCAGGGATGATAATGAAGAATTGTCTCCTCTTTATTGCTTTGGCTGATGCTTGAACCTGTGGCGCCAAAAATCTGGCTCTTCCAGAACCAGGCAGTAGAAAAACAATACATTAGCATTAAGTTATGGGATCTCCAGTGCCCAGATTGCAATGGAGAAAAGGGTTAACTTATCTGGGGCTTTGTCTAGCAGGAGTCTCCATCGATAATCTCTCATTTTTCTAGACTGGGAAGAGAAGAAAGGAGCCCTGGGGGAGGAAAACACAGAGCGCCCTGATCTTATGATAAAAATAATATGATTCCTATACCTGCTATCTCTCCTCACCAGGTATCTCCTCTCCTCACAGAGCACTATAATGCCCATAAATGTCAGTTAAAATAAAAATTTTTGTTCCATTAAACATATGAAAAATATGTTGCATTGAATACAGTTGTTTTGGGAAATGTGTTTTATCCTCCTACCCAGTCATCCATAGAACTGTGGCCGATACAGGTGGCCAAGTGGTGGGGCTGAGGCCATTTCCACAGCAGGTCAGGTTTCCCACATCCATACTGCATTCAGCGTGAGCCATGTGGGTCTGCAAACTAGATCAGCCCTGCTTGAGTCCTGAGTACACAACCTGGTCAACCTTTCCTGAGAATGTAACAATGGGTTAATGTTTTCCATGACATGTGCTATGCTTTTGTTTGTATCTGGAGGAGCTTGGACCATGGTTGTGCCTCCTTAGCTAGGGTGGAATTCTTAGCTACCCAAACTCTGAGACATCCAGATATCAAGTCTATGCTGGCTTTGAATCCACTTGGTAGAAGAATTGGCTATGATAATTCACTTCAGTGTGGGAGGTGATGTGGGAGCATCGGTCCACCAACCATTTAGGAACTATTTCCTGTCCACCTACAACCATATGCCAAGCATGGGCCTGTAAATGCTGCTCAGTTACTGAGCTATAGAATGTACACCAAGAATTTGGCCTGTGGCACTTTTAAGAGGCAGTGGTTATTATTTTACCCCCTTTTAATAGCAAAGAAACAAAGTCAGAAAAGATTCTTGGTTAGGGTCATGCCCTTTAATAAATAATGCTTCTCTGCTAATGCAGTCTTCTATCTTTCGGCTCTAGGGTTGTATGAGCTGCTTCCTTCCCATGTAACGTCTATCTATATGCCTTTTCATTATCTCTCCTTGGCTGCATTTCACACTTCAAGATTCCTTTGCCAAAGACAAATATAAAATGAATAAGGAAACCTGATATTCTTTGAGTTATTGCAATAGAAACAACACTCCTGATCCAAAGATTAGAGTGTCTCATTGGGATAGTTTTGCCTTAGTCTTTTACAGAAAGGAATGGATGAGTTACAGATGGACTGATCTGCAATGAAAAGTCTTCAACCAAACAGAAAATGTGTCCGATTTCATGGGGATAACTTTTTTATTTTTTGGAGTCGGGGATCTTACTTTGTCACCCAGGTTGGAATGCAGTGGCACAATCATAACTCACTGCAGCCTTGACATTCTGGGCTCAGGCATTCCTTCTGGCTCAGCCTTCTAAGTAGCTGGGACTACAGGCACATGTCACCAGGTCTGGCTAAGTTTTTTGATTTTTTGTAGAGACAACATCTTGCTATGTTGTCCAGGCTGACCTTGAAATTCTGGGCTCGATCAATCCTCCCACACTGATCTCCCAAAATGCTGGGTTTACAGGCATGAGCCTCTGTGCCCAGCCTCAGGGGAACAACTTTAAATCTCAGTGACTAATTCATGAGACAAAGAATGGGAATTTGAAAAGTCAGTGGCTGGCTTTTTAGCAGGTTCAGGCAAAAGAAGGAAGGTCTGTGTTTGCCTTTGTCACAGGTGAATAAGAGAGTCATCTGTTAATCATATGAGAAGTTATAAGAAGAGTGGATTGCAAGTCTTTCCCAAATCTTAGGGGAAGGATCATTCTTTGATTTCCCAGAGCACAAAAAGATGGGGTTATTTCTTAATCATTTCTGTTTTCATTTCTGTTTTCATGGCTTAGGTGAAGTTTAGCATTGTTACATATCAAGTATTATCACCCCATATCTCCAGTATTGATTGATGTCCCTTCCTTATTTCCAAAACACTCTGGCCTGCAGATATCATCATACTTATTACACTGTATTTACTCGTGTTTTTACTTGGCTGACTTTCCAGTGAACCATCAATTTGAAGCCCATGACTGTCTCCTTGCCTTTGTGTCCACACCCTTAGCTCAGTGGCATGCCTCCCAGAGACTTTTATTAATTGTGGACATAGAATGAGTAGATTTAGACTAATAGAGAGATTTATAAGGCAAGGGGAAAGTCTGAACAAAGACACGGTGTAAACCTGCCTGGTGCCAAGGGGACGACCAAAAGAGAAGTCTGGACAGCATGATAAGCCTGGCCCCTGCAGTGGCTCTAGTTTCCACAAGGTCCTCTCCCATCCATTTCTAAGCCAGGACAGAGGATGCCCTTCAACACACTTTGTGATTTTTCCTAGAGCTTGGTCTTAAGTGATCCAGAGCTGTCACTTTCACCCTTTCCCCCATGGCTGATTTTTCAGCAGTTCTGATGATACTGCTGTCAGAAAGTTTTTCCTGGCAGTTCAGCAAAGGGAAATGGAGGGTATTGTGTTCCATCAGTAGCACATGAATCCCTTCTCTACTCGCTGCTTCCACCCTACAAATATTTATAGATATCATTATGCCTCCCTTAGCTATCATTTATCCAAGCGGTAACAGCACCAGTCTTTCCATCTTGCCTCATAAATCAACCCCTCCAGCCCCTGTAATCATCTCCCTGCTCCTCTCTGAACTCTCTGGGGTCTGTCAACATCTTAATAAGGTACCCCAAACTGAAGGCTTCTCTCCACCAGGGTACCAAAGCAATTACCAGCTTATTAGAGCAATGGCATATGCTAAAAAGACACGTTGGCCTTGCGGATGCCATTGTGGAGTTCAAGCTCATTTCTTACGCATAGTCTCTTCCCTCCAGAATGTTTTTTGGGCAATTGCTACCAGTGTACCCCTTCTCTCTCTACTACCTGCAGCCAGACAAAGATGAGAAGTAGACAGTGTTTTCTCTCAGCCTCTCCTCCTCTGCTTTAAGACTCTCCCTTTTAAATCTCGTTTTGCATTCCTTGGGCCTTCACAGTGACCTATACTAGGCTCCTGAAATCTTCATCATGGCTTTCTATCAAACCCCAGGCTTTTCTATCTCTCTGGTTTTCTGTCAAAGTGTATCACTTAGGCCTTAAGATTGGGTAGACCTGTATTCAAACTCTAGGTCTATCACTTTGAACCAGTGGGTAACTCTGGACAAGCTTTTAACTTATCTGAACCACAGTTATTTTATCTGTAGAATGAGGATGAAAGTTATGTCCAACTCATGGTTGTTGTGAGAATTAAAGAAAAACCAATAATGACAATTTTGGTTGTTGTTATCATCCTCTTTCTCCTATTATTTTGCTTTTCCAGTTCCTCTTCTTTTTCCTCCTATATATTTATATCTCAGATGAGGATATAGACCAGTTATTCATAAATCAAAAAGGAAGGAAGATATTTGTCTCAACTGTCTAGATATTTTAGCATGTGAAAGTGCTTTGTGATGGTGTAGAATTTTATGAAGTTATCCTAATTGACTATATTATTCACTCATTTTCATAATTCTTGCCACAGAGATTCAGAAAGAAGAAAAGAAACCTACAAAGAACAAAATGGCATTCCTTATGAAACAACTATGATACTATCTACAAAAATTAAATAAGGAATAGAATCTATTTGGCCATATCAGAGAGCATTCAGATATATAAATTGATAAAGAGTATGTGAAAGATGCCTCTATCAAGTCAGAATTCAAGTAGCAAAACAGAGCCTCTTCCAGGCACTTCAACAGTGGGAATTAATTTCAGGTCATTGCTTAACAAGGTATCTAAAAATACTGCAAAACCAGATGTTAGCAACTGTAGGAAGATGCTATTACCCTTAGAACTGGAGAGACCACAGAAAAATGTGGTGTTACCAGTACCCAAAGGCCAGGGTTGCCTGGAAGAAAATGAACCTCCACTGAAAGTTACAACCAAAAGAAGAGGCCATACTGCTCAAAACCCTTGCCTTTGGGACTGAGGCAGAGATAAAGGATGGTGCCCAGACTTTTCCCATTTTCCTTCCCTACAATTTCCCAAAACTGACTGAACTTAGCCAAAAATTGTTTGGCAGACATATGAATAAGCCCCTGTGATATAAAGCAGGGAAGGGGAAGGACAGAAAATGGATCCAAGAGCAAACAGATGAATGGATGACACAGCAAGAATCATTGACACAGTAGCTCTAACAGCAGTCAATAAAATGCTCAGGAGTTTAGAGGATGATACTAATGGCTGAAGGTTTATCTGTCTCTATCTTCACCTCTATCACTACCTCTGTGCTTACTCCTATCTTGCAGATTGAAAGACAGGTACTATCCAGGCTTGGTAGTCCCTGTAATCCCGTGCCTTTGGGAGGCTGAGGTGAGTGGACTGCCTGAGCCCATGGGTTCGAGACCCACCTGAACAACTTGGCAAGACCTCATCTCTACAATAAATAAAAAATTAGCCGGGTGTGGTAGCGCATGCCTGTAGTTCTAGCTACTTGGAAGGCTGAGGCGGAAGGATTGCTGGAGCCCAGCAGTTCGAGGCTGTGGTGACCGGGAGCCACGGCACTCCAGTCTGGGTGACAGAGTGAGACTCCAACTCAAAAAAAAAAAAAAAAAGAAAGACAGGTACTGTTCCCTGAGGAAAAGCAAGCCCTGGTTATTAGTCAGGGTCCAGTCAGGAGATAGAAACCATAAAAGCAATTTAAGCAGGAAAAAATTTAATATAAAGAATTGATAACTAGGTAAAGGTGATTCACTACTAGAAGGAATTAAAAAGAACTCTTGAGGTTTGACAGAGGTAGCAACTGCAGAAAGCAACTGCCATCCCTATGGTTGAAGAAAAAGTGATCAAGAAGAAAATAGGAAGTTTCGAGGAGGACCTCTGAGGTTGAGACCCAACTGGTTCTGCCTAACTGACAAAGAAGCAAAGTCCTTTGCAATGTCCCAGTTTAAGTATTACAATAGGATGAAAAAAGTGGGGTTGTAGCTGAGAAGCAATAAATTAATGACTGGCAACCAGTCAAAGCTTAGCAATTTAAATTTCCAATGGCTAAGTTTAGGTCTTGCTATTTTACCATCGAAGTCATCATCTAGGGGTAAAATTCAAGACAAACACAAATCCATACATTTGATTAAAGTTGGAACTGCAGGCAGCAATGTGTGTGGCTTTGGATATTCTATATGTGTCTTGAGAGCCCCCACCAGGTATGACTCATTACACTAAAAGGCTGCTAAATGTGGAGTCTATCTTGATTGAATCAACAAGAGGATATTTCCCTGTCTGTGGGCAGAATGCTCAAGTAGAAACTTGGGAAATTGCTTTCCTCTCTTCTTTGCTTATCTAAGTCAGATCCTTGCTTTAAGGTTCAGTTTAAATCCTATCCACCTCCTTAGTCTGACATCATCTCTCCCTCAACACAACCCTTTTTATGGTGTTTTGATTTCTTACCATTCATTTAAAAAAGCCTGGTTTGCTGTCTCGATTGTTCATTCTCTCTCTCTCTCTCTCTCTCTCTCTCTCTCTCTGTGTGTGTGTGTGTGTGTGTGTGTGTGTGTGTGTTTAATGTCTTTCCTCATCAATCTGACTATTGGTTCCTTAAAAGGAAGCACATTGTCTAGTAATTGTCAAGTTCAGTGGGATTGGCAATCTGTGCCCTGTGAATTGTGAACTCACTGAGTCTGAGAGAGATTTATGCAGAGGGGCTGATAGTTAAGCCTGAGACATACCTTGCAGGTGATTTAAATTATGATAGCTAGAAAGGGCATTGTGCATGTGAGTGTACACACATGAGAATAGGTAGGTCTGATTTTGTTGGTGAGGTGGGTCTCATTTCTAAACTATGAAAGTGAAGTGAATTATGGGATGTATAAGGACTAAACCTACTGGGCCGAAGGTAGGAACAGATAGGAAGCAGACAGACAGGAAGCAGACAGGAGACTATGGGGGTAAAGCCCAAATATTCTTGTTTCATTCTTCTTCTCAAATTCGAGATTCAGTGCTTTTTCATGTTGATGCTTTCATGAGTACAAAAACGGGCTACCTTTAATTAGCAGTAATCTCCACTCAGGAAATTATTCTCCTTCTTGCCTTGCCAGCACCCCAAAAAATGTGGGTTCTCACTGTGCTGATTGTCCTTGGTGAATGAAGGTGAGGGATGGGAGATCTCTCATGGCATTTCTACAACATCTTTTCAGAGTTGTATTGTTTCTAGCATAGTGCATTTCCTTCCCCTGCCTTTTGCCCATGCATTCTGTTTTTTCTTTTTTTCGAGAGCAGAAGCTGCTTGCGCTTCTTTAGACAGATTGTCCCTTACTAATAAATCTCAGCATCAGGTCTGACTTCTTCATACTAATCCAGAATTTTAGCCTTTAGTTATCGGAGACTGATTATACCAAAATGTACTTTCTCCGGTGTTATTCATGCTCCCTCCTATTATGGTTTTGGTTCAGGAATATTCTCTGAGAAGTTGGACTGCCATAATCATCCCAGACATAGTGTTCAAGCACTCAACACTGCTGTGACTTAGGGACATGACATGTTTAAAAGTGAAATAAAAGAAAGCCGAGAACTCAGTTTGTACACTGTGACTTTACCTTGTCTTCACAATCCACACTGTGAAATGAATTGAAATGTTCATTTTCCCCATCTCTTTCCTTCCTATCTCTCCAAATATTTTCAGATCACTTATTATGTGACATTTATCCAGAAGATAAAGGGAATTAAAATTCAACCATAAACTTTGGGAAACAGGGACTAATATTTATTGAATATTTACTATTTCCCAAGAACTTTATGAATGTTAACTCACTTTTTCCAATTGGACCAGATATAACTTATTCCCATTTTACAGATAAAGCTAAGAAAATAAAAGGACTACAAAGAGTGTAACAAACTGACTACAAAGAGTGTAACAGACTGATCCAGATGTCAATTCAGGTTCCTACAAAGCCTGTGTTTTCCACTCTCTTGTGATCACAGCCCACATGTGGATAAGCACAAGGTTCACAGTGCAGCACAATGAGCATAGGAGGGAATGATACCCTGACAGAACTTCATGGCTCCTCTTGGTGTTCTTCATAATTCAACTTTCCTTTGTAGAAAAGAATGTCGAGAGGATTATCCAGTGGGGACAAATAGTTAGTAACAAACAGATGCATGGCTCTCATTTGGAATAAGGATGGGACTTTTCCTTATATTACCAGGGGGCTCAACAAGACCAAAGAACACTTGATAGAGAAAGATTGATAGTGAAGTAAAATTAGGAAGCTCACTTGATAGTAAAAACTGCTCTGAAATGGAATGGATATGAGAGGAGTGTCCAGTTTCCTGCAGCCAGAAGTGCTGAGCAGAGCCCAGGCCAGAGACTATGATGGTCCCTTACAGGTCTATGGCTCTGTGATACATAAATTCACATTCTCCCTCAGGCTGCACTCTTGAGCTCTCAGTGGGTAGCAATCACTTCTTTAGGTGATCATTTATTTCTTTTAGTTTGTGGTTGGAACCGAGAGAGTGGAAACTCTAAGAGCTCCAGTTCCTGGATAGATGTTGTATAGCCTGGTTTAAGAAAATCAATACAATAGTGTGTGTTCTCAGTAAAGCAAAAGTACAAGGAAGAGCCACTGATCTAGCATTTTTTCATGAACTGGTTGTGTGTTTCTGGTTAGTTGTATTTATTTAGTATGGATGCAGGAATTATGCAGAATAAGTAATTGTAAACACTGCAAATGGGTTAACATCTGAGGATGCATCCAAGTAATAACAGTTATTAAAAAAGTAAAAATAATTTCTCAGATAATACCAAGAATTTTGAAATTTGGAATTGAATTAAAAGATCTATTAGTATTTTATACCATTGTCTCAACTGAATGTAGTTCAATTAAATTAGTTTGCAAACACTGAATTACTATAGTCAATCTAGAACTTAATTCTAATAGATTTAGACACAAAGAATCAAAACACTGAAGGAGAATTCTAGAGTGGCATTTTTTCCTTATTCTTGCCGAGGCAAAATTTTTGTTGTTAATGCTATTGGCTTTTGGTCACTTTTGACAAAAATAAATTTAACCAACTTAGGCATAAAAAGACTAAAAAGCAAATATGGTCATTTATTCCTTAAATTAACCCACCACTCTTCCTAGATTCCTTTCAACTCCATTTTCTGGAGAGTAGTCAAGGATTTATTCAAAATCATGCAATGCCTAAAATAATCATTATTCCCTCTATTATAGGTGATATTATATCCGGGGCCCTTTCACTTTCAGGCATGTCTGTCAAAGGGACCATTTTTCAGACTCACAGTTCCCAAGACTCTGTCACTTTCTTACTTACAGAGGCCCAAAATGGAAACTATTTTTCTTTTCATTATGAGCTGTCACTTTTTCATCTTGGCACTGCAGTGATAGACTTTCATTCATCTTCTATATTACCTTCCCTGAAACCTCTGACACAGACTGACACAATGCAAAATGCAGGAGATCTTGGAGCATACGTTGGCAATTTTGAGGGAAGGCAGCAGCTTGTCTCGCTCCGTTATTTTAAATATATATTGAAAATGCCGAGATTCCTGGTGTGGTACACTGGAAATGCTAATGTGCTGTGCTCTGTTTGTACACATTCTTATGTCTGCTCCCCGGCCCCAAATCAAAGTGAAGTGTTGGCAGAGGGGAACAGAGTTGCTAAGACTTTACCTAATGGAGGGCAAGAGAAAATTTTTGCTCAAAAATCCATGAGGACAAGAGGCAGACGAGGGGAATGAGGATTTCTCAATTCCTTCCCAGACTATTGAGAAGTACCGCGTTCTATGTGTCTAATGGGCTACTCCAGTGATAAAATAAAGTCCCCAGGCAAATGTACTCCTCCCCATAAGTCCAGATATGAAGAAAATAAACATTAACTTCCCACTAGTCAACATCAGGATCCAAATGCACTTCTGGTACTCTGTTCTCAATGGGGTCAGTTCAGAGCATTTCTCATGGCATTGGAGACCAAAGGCAGAGAAGAATGGGAAGAAAAAGAATAAGAACAGTCAGATCTAATTTACTCTTAATGCCTTCAAAACACCCTGAATTTTTATTCTTCTTTTAATTTATAGACATAGCTATCCAATGTATCAAGAATTCTAATCTTGCTTGAATTCTGGGGAGTGGGGATATCAAAGTAAAAACATCACACTTTCTTGATATTCACATTTATAAGGGGACATAGAGCAAGTTATAAGTGGAAAAGATAAAGTTTGAATTCCATGCAAAGATAAAGTTTGAATTCTATTCAGTTGAGTTTGGATATTTATGGGATGAAAGTTTTTATGGCTTAGCACTTTTTTGTAGCAAAACAATTAGGAGAGGTACCTCACCAGAAATGGGGCAATGCCATCACAGTCCATTGTCTATATGAGACAATTTTCATACTTGCTCTTAAATACTAAAATCTGATTGGCCAAACCTAAGTTGCATAAAATCTTATCAAGTGTCATCTCATATGGGAGTCTCATTTTGTTTTCTCAGGCAGATATTCTGTCCTTCAAATAGGTTATAAGCTATTTATAGTCAGCGGTTGGATCTTATTTAACATTATATTTCTAGTGCTTGACACAGTGCCTGCTGAATGAATGAATGGATGAATTAATGAATGGAATGGTAAAGGTTCTGACCAAATTTATTGACCAGTTCTTTTTAATTCTGATCTTCAATGTGAGCCATTAGAGGTGTTTTCTTTTCACCAGAGGAGTCCTTTAGAAGTATGAATTCTTAAAGTCCAGATTTATTTGCCACTATACAATGGATCCAGGTATCCAAAAACTATTTGTACTCCCTAAAGCTATTGAAATTTAAAAGAAATTAAAAAAATAATAGATAGATAAGCAGAGGAGAGAGGCAGACATATGGGAACTCTTTGTACTATCTACTCAGTTTTCTGTAAACCTAAAACTGCTTAAAATATAAAATTATC
Source organism: Carlito syrichta (assembly GCF_000164805.1). Taxonomy (NCBI): domain Eukaryota; kingdom Metazoa; phylum Chordata; class Mammalia; order Primates; family Tarsiidae; genus Carlito; species Carlito syrichta. The sequence goes on from NW_007259798.1 coordinate 449,342, forward strand.
AATTAAAAATACATCATCAAAGGAATTAAAAAAATAATAATAAACCTATTAATTGGGATGCTTGTAGGGTGGGCGTGCCCTTTTCAGCTTTTCACAAACCTCAAATTTTCCCTCTTTGTGTGCTTAGTATTGTCTCTCTGATGCAGATAATCTTGAAGTTTTGAATTCTTCTGTTCCACCTTGGATTGATCTCCCACCACTTAATAATTCATGGTGTTTCCTAATCTTTCTTTGTTACCTTTGCTTTGTTCATAGTGAGTTTCTTCAAAGCCAAAGACATTTTCACACTTATATGAGGTTGTGCTCAATGTCAGCATCCCCTCAATTGGCCAGTACTAAGCCACACATGGAGGACCCAACATATAGGCACACCTGAATAGGCACTATCCTTTGTGCACCTCTAGATGCAGCCCTTACAGCATATTGGAGCATCATAATAGCTGGAGAATGAGAAGACAATAGAGATAAATAGAAAGAAAAGGAAGAGTCAAGGATAACCTAACAGGTTTAGTGTTTTCCTAACACTACAACACTAAAATGAGAACTTGCTAGGCTCATAATGACAGTCGGAGGGAGGGAGAGAGAGAGAGAGAGAGAGAGAGAGAGAGAGAGAGAGAGAGAGAGAGAGAGAGAGAGAGAGAGAGAGACGAAGGAAGAAGCAATCGGGAGGTGTGCCTTGAAGAAACTTGCTGCTAAAGTGAAATAGTCAGGTGATCTGTTTAGAAAGAAGACAGGCAACCAGAAGTATGCCACAAAAGTATAGAGTCTCAAATATGGGAGAACTAACTTAGTGCAAACACAAGTAGTGACCATGAACATGAAAAGTTAGGTAAGGATGCAGCTTATGTGTCTCTGTGCTCGACTGAGATAAGTGATATTTTTCATGCACTCAGTTGAGCATGAGTTCTTTCTCTTCTGACATTTGAGAACAATTGCATCACTACCTTTCATTCTGACAATGAATAATGTTATGTCTGTTCACATTTCTTCATGCACTGTTTAGGACTGCTATTTAAATCTCTTGCTCTTACTCTTGCTCTCATACTTCCTTTCCCCTCCCTTCCCCCCCCCTTCATCTTTTAAGTTTTCTCTTTAAAAGGAATCATGGAGTGAGACAATTCTATATGCCTTTCTAGTAACTAAATTCTTCTTCTAAGTCTCTTCCTCTATTCTATAGAACACAAGTTTAAACATCCTACTTCTGTTTCCATAACTTATACTCTTGTTCCTTTATTTGCTACCTCTTGAATTTTATTTTTTCGAGAGGTAGAAAAGACAATTGCCTACCCAGATCAATCTTTCTCTCTCACTTGGATGATCCAGCTAGAATCTTTCTGGAAACAGCAACTCTGTTTTGCACAACATCTTGTTGTCCACTATCTACTTCTCAAAGGAGTTCTATGGAAACTCATCTCACTGATGATTAAAGCATCTATGGGCAAAGACCTTTGTGAAAGCTGCCTGCTGGATCTTTCTCCTAGAGATTTTCAACATGTATCATTTCCAACATATTAAAGGTTCCTAGACATCTTTTAGCAAAGACTTATATTTATATTGCTTAACAAAGAGTTTCATGCCAAGCATGGTGGCTCACATATGTAATACCAGCACTTTGGGAGGCTGAGGTGGGCAAATTGCTTGAGACAATTGTTTGAGACAAGCTGGGCAACATAGCAAGAACTCTATCACAATTTTAATTTAAAAACATTAAAAAGAAAAGTTTCACTTTGGATTTTGATGATAGAACTTTTCTTCATGCAATCCTTGTTAAAAATTCCACAGCAATATAGTTTCTCATACAAATATTTGAGCTGTATTGCTCTAAATTTCCATGAATTTCTTCAGTAGTTTTTTCATATATTTAAAAAACTTTTCTTATTTAGTTTAGTTTAGTTTTGAATGTTTCATCTAAAATAGTCAAAACAGTTCTGAAAGAAAAGGAATAAAGTTGAAGGACTAGCACTATCTGATTTCAAAATTTCTATCAAACTAAAGTAATCAAGACTTAGTGGTATTGAAGTAAAGATAAATAAGACAGTTACTGGAACAAAATATAGATATAGAAATAGACCCAAACGAATATGAACAAGTGATTTTTTTAAAAAGCCACCCAAATAATTCAGAAGAAGAAGATTATAATTTTCAGCAAATGATGTTTAAAACAAGTGAATATCTGTACGCAAAAGAAATTTTTTTTATTCATATCTTTTTCTAATCTCATATAAAAATTAACCCCAATGTATTTTAGACTTAAATTCTAGCCGAAAACCATAAAATTTCTAGCATATAATATAGAAAATCTTTGTGACATTGTGTTAGATTTTTTAGTAAAAGCATAATCCTTGACAGAAAAATATTGATAAATGGAACTTCATAAAAAATAAAAATGTCTAACCTTCAAAGACACTGATAGTAGAATGAAAAGGTAAGCAATGACCTGGGAAAAAATATTTGCAAATTGTGTATCTAAGAAAGAGCTTGGTCTGGAATATAGATGCAACATTCAATCAAAAGATTTAAAAAAAAACCCACCAGATTAAAAATAAGCAGAACTGAGTAGATACCTCATTAAAGAGGATAAATGGTTGGAAAACAAGCGCAAGAGAAACTGGGCAACATTAAAACTACAGGTATATATCACTAAATATCTTCCAGAATGGCTAAAATTAAAAAAGAATGGCTATACCAAGTGTTGGCAAGGAAGCATGTAGAGGAAGTGCTGGTGGAAATGTAAAATGGTACAAGCACTTCAAATGCAGTTTTGTAGTTTATGTAAGGATTTGTTGCATAAGTATGTTGCAAGCAGCTGAGGTTTGGGCTTCTAGTAAGCCTTTATTCTTTCTGGTAGTGAACATGGTACCCAATGGGTGGTTTTGTGTCCTTTATCCCTCCTCCTTCCCTTCCTCTTTTAATAGTACTTGGATGTTTGTTGTTTCTGCCTTTATGCTCATGAACTCAGTGTTTAGAGGGCTTGCTTATGATTGAGAACATGTGATATTCAGTTTTTTAGTTCTGTTATAGTTCACTCTGATGGTCTCCAGTTGCATCCATGTTACTGCAAAGGCAATTATTTTGTTCTTCTTTATGGCTACATAGTATTCCACCATGTATAAGTACATTAAGTGCATGCCTTCCATGTGATCCAGCATTCAACTCCTTCACAATTGTCCAAGAGAAAAGAAATCGTAAGTTCATATGAAAGTTATATTCAAAATGTTCACCGCGACTTTATTTGTAATGGACAAAACCTGGAAACAACTCAGATGTCTTTTTTTAGGTGAATTGATAAGTAAACAGTAGTAAGCACATACAATGAGATACTGCAAATTAATATAAATAAATAAACTATTGATATACACAACACTGTAAGTGAATCTCAAAATATACCTGTGAAGTAAAATAAGCCAACCAAAAAATACTGTGAGATTTCATTTATCTTTGGGGTATTTGTCTAAAATATGCCCAAAGTCTGAATGAGACTGTTTAGGTTGAGCTCTTGGTGTAATGTTAGAAATGTGCACCGTGACATTTTTTCTTTCCTTTACAATTGGAAGAGAAATAATAGTTTGCTATCACCTAAAAAGCAGTTCACAAAGGATGGGCATTTGGAAGCTATGGAGTTTTCCTTAAAACGGAAGGGTGTGAATAGGGAGGATGTATGCTTTTATCTAACTAAACTGAAAGCATTTTTCACATCTGATATAACCTTCGCTTCTTATAACAATCCAGCTAGGATTTCCTAGAAGCAGAGCAAAGGTTGCAGGTACAGAATTTTGACTCACCACCATTTAACAGGAATGGCTTAGAGACCACAGACAGAATGCTCCGTGAGAGTCTTCACTTCTTTGTTGGCCCATTCTTTTATTAATAGCGTCTTATTTTCAATCAGGCCTGCCTCAAGCTGTTCTGGGTAAAGGATGAGCCAAAACCAAACCAAACACGAGGTTGCAGAATGAAGAAATGGTGGAGAGGAGTGCTGGTGTTGCAAGTTATGGTGGCACCATAAAGGTATGCTACTCAGATGCCACATTCAGACAGAACCAACCATTGGGCTGCAAAGGATACCGTTATCAAACATTCTTGAGCTACAGCACCATCAGGATCTGCCTCAGTGTTTGAAGTAAGACCACTGTATTCATAAATAGAATAAGCTAAGAATTGAGCCTGGCAGAGGTATTAGGGCTTGGCTATTCTACCCAGTGAGGAACTTCTCTAATGGGTCATCTCTGCTCTGAACCTCCTTGGGCTGGCTGAAAATTAGTCAGATCTGTAACATGATCTGAGGCTATCCCTGCCCCATCCTGCTCCCACTATGTTTTTCTTTCACAGGTGATTTACAATCTGAAGGCTTTCGCTGCCTGATTCTGTCTTCTCCTCTTTTTTTTTTAAACTTTTGCAGGTGTTAGTTCCTCAATAAATCCCTTTTAGTCTTAACTCAGTCTAAGTATCTGCTTTCCAGAGGATACAACTGATACATCTGGAAATTAGGTGCATATCGTTGCTTAAAGTAGGGAGATAAGGTTTCCAATGATAGCCAAGAAATGAGAGAAAAAAATGTTGCCCCCCAAAAAGGACATTTCAAAGTGCAGATGAAAACTACATTGACTGTCAGTTCTCTCCTTGAAGACCTCCGATAGCTGGTCCTTGTTCAAAGGATGAATAATACTTTTGTTAACTACCCTCAGCAACCTCTTTCCATTCTCTCTGAAATTTCAGTTTCACCATCCTCTATACAACCCAGCCACTCTACTTAATATGTATGTGGGCATAGGTAACAGGACTTTAGAGCTGTCAGTGGCAAAGTTTATATTTTTTTCTAACTCATTTTATAGATGAAAAAATAGATACACAGAAAGTCAACTGTCAAACTCTCCCTGCTCTCAACATAATACACCACACACACACACACACACACACACACACACACACACACACACTCAGTGTGTCTTCAATAGTTTAAGCAAGCACAGCCCAAGAAACCTTCTGTCATGATGGAAGTGCAGAGTCTGTATCTTCTCTTTCCAGTATGGTAATGGTAATGGTAACCACTAGTCATGGTAGCTGTTGAGCATTTGAAGTGTGGTTTGTAGGACCAAATGAGTCACACGGGACTGATGGCTGTAGGGTTGGACAGTGCAAGTCCAAGGCATTTATCAACTTCTTTCCCCTCATCTATGCTTCCTGTCCTAGCTCGATTTTGTCATTTAAACCGCATTCATTGAAACTAGAAGCCCAATCCCTAGCATTATGCAGTTTATCATGTAACTAACTTGCACATGTACTCTCTGAATCTAAAATTTAAAAAAGAACCACAATTGTTCTTAAGTCTATGTCGTTTTTCCTTAATGAGGCCTCCCTGGACCACTTTAGCTAATTTAGAAGAGTGGTATATTTTGTATTATTCTTTGTTGAGATTATAATTCTACATAAGTGTAATGAGTGCATGCTATGCTCAAAGTCTTATAAAAGATGTCTACTTTTTAAACCTTTTGTAGGGTCACTTAATTTTTAAATCTATGACATATAAGTTATAGTTTTTCACTCATAAATTGTTACTGAAATCAATTTATTTTTAACATATCTGCTAGGTACTCACCTGCTTTCCAATACGATTTTTTGATTCACACAGAGCAGGCATCCAGTAACTATTTATGTTAGTTGATTTGATAGATAAATTACTGCAATGCTAATAACTGATTATAAAGTAATGTGAGCTATTGTTTCTTGAAGATCCAAGACTCTTAGTTAAAATCCAAATGCTTTGCCATTTTGTTCACCAGACTATGAGGAAGGAGTGACTTCACAATGAATTGCGATAGAAGACACAAGTATAATATTGACCAACTTTGTGGTATTCAAGTTAAAATGTCATGCTTACAGGTACAGAAGCCTAATTTGCTAAATTATATTTCAAAGAATCTTAGCAATATTGAAACATCTGCTTTTTTGAAGTAGAGTATCACATTTTCCTAGCATTCTGTAAGAGAAAGAATTTTATTTAATTTCTCCTTTGGAATTTCTATCTATAATAGTTATCAAGGAAATATAATTTTCTCACTGCCTGTGTAGTGTGCCAGTCATTACTTCACTGGTGGAAAGAAATGTAAGGGTTACATTTCAAAAAATGTTTATAATGTAAGGATTGCACAAAATTGGAGAAATATGGTTAACTTAGTTACCATGCCTTGTATTTGTTCTATTTCCTTCTTTCTTCAAGTCCAAGCTCATTTATTACAGTTTGATGAGTTTTAAGTGTTCAGTTCCATTTAAAAATTTAACACATGATTTGGAAGTTTGCACAGAAATTGACAGACACCTTAAATACATCAATAGCAAACTTTTAAAAAAATGGATTAATTTTCCTTCAGTAAAAATGTCCTTTCTGAAGTACCAAAAGTCGCTGAGAGATTGGGGATACATGGTGATAAATTATCTGTTCACTGAGAGGAGCTAAATAGGATGCTTTAGATAAAAGAGGTCTGTATCTGCTCTCCTCATTTTCCTACTTAATCAGGAGAGAATTAATTCTTGGAGAAGTAATTGTTTGGTAAGAAATGTTTTCTTTTCTCTGCCATTTATTCCTCCTGAAGGGGTTACTCAAGTTTCACCGCTATTGAACACTTGACCCATTCATTCACCTTATGCAAACTTTTCTTTTTTTGAATTCCTATATGGTATATGGTCCTTCCTAAACAAATTCTTTAATTTTTGTTTTGTTTTTAAACATTTTAACTTCACAGGGCAGATGCACAGGTGAGTTTTATAGGTATTGTGTGATAGTGAGATTTGGGTTTCTACTGAACCCATCACCCTAAGAATTGGAACAAGACAAGGTTATCCACTGTCATCCCTCCTATTCAACATTGTACTCAAAGTCCTAGTCAGACCAATAAGATAAGAGAAATACGTATAAGTTATCCAAATAGGAAAGAAGGAGTCAAGTTATCATTCTTCACAGACAATATTATTCTATATCTAGAAAACTCTAAAGATTCCATCAAAAGACTTCTAGATCTGATAAACAATTTCAGTAAAGTCTCAGGATACAAAATAAATATTCACAAATTAGTGGCATTTCTATACACCAACAAAGTCAAAACTAAGCACCAAATCAAAAACACAATTTAATTTACAATAGCCACACACACACACACACACACACACACACACACACAAAATACATGGCAACACAATTTTTGTTTTACTTTGAGTTTCTTTTACTCTTTTATTTCCTCTCTCCCTCCTTTCTTTATTCTGTCCTTCCTTTCTTCCTTCTTCCTTCCTTTTTCCTTTCTTTCCTTCCTT